>NC_067147.1:32852462-33152462 GCF_903995435.1 Acomys russatus | reverse complement strand
ATACATAAACTGAATATAGGGATACCGAATACAGAAGAATGAAGCTAAACCAATACCTCTCAACAGCTACAAAAACTCATCTATCAAAGACCTAAGTGTAATACTTAAGTCCATGAAAGCGCTTGAAGAAAATGCAGGGAGGGGACAGAGGGGACGTCAGTACATTAGAAGGGGCAAATACTTTTTTTTTTTTTTTTTTTTTTTTTTTTTTGAAACACGGGAAACCAAAGCAGAAATGGTCAAATGGAATTGATACCAAGCAAAACTGCTTTTGAATGGCAAAAAAAATAAAAATAAAAATAAAAAATAAACAAATCAGATGAACGACCTAGAGAGTGGGAGAAAGTATATACTCAATCAAGGTTAATTTCAAAATATAAATAACATTCCAGAGGTGCAAAGACAACAGCAAGTAAATAAACTCCCAAATCATCCACATATGTAAGCAATAAATTCACACAAGTAAACACTTCCTTTAATGCTTTAACATTTGGGGGGGGGGTGTATAGGGCAGGGGTAAGTGCCACTGTGTGTCATATGAGGAAGACAGAAGACGCATGCTTGACTTAGTTCTTTCTTTGCATCATATGGAGTTTGAGGATTGAACTCCTGCCCCCACGCTCAGCAGCAAGAGCCTTTCACCACAATGGAACCTTGCCAGGCCAAGGAGACCCTTCTCGAGAGAAGTCATACAAATGACCAAGCAGTGCTTGAAATATATACTTAGTATCACCAACCGCAAGGGAGATGCAAATTAAAACCTTAATGAGATATTACCTCACAGCTGTTAGAATGGCTATTACCAAAAAGAAAAAGATGACAAGAACTGGCTAGCATGCAGAGAAAAGGGCACCCATGCACAATGTTAGTGGAAGCATAAATTGGCATAGGTATTAGAGAGAACCATATGGGGAGGTCCTTAAAAAGTCAAGAACAGAACTGCTTTATGATCAATAATCCCACTGGGTACATATACAAAAGAGAAGACATTGATATGATTTTAAAAAGATGAATCTGTACTTATTTCAACAGTGTTTATAAGAAAGGGAAATAACATCAGCTGATGAATAGATTAAAAAAATTGATACCCATACACAACAAAATAGTCTTTAACTCTAACAAGAACAGAAGCCTGCCATTTGCAACAGCACGGATAGAACCAGAGATCAATGCATTAGGTGAAATTGTCAGAGGGGTCCTGCTCAAACTATGGCACCAGCCAAGGACAATACAAGCCGTAAACTTCAAACCCTTACCCAGATCTAGCCAATGGACAGGAAATTCTCCACAGTTGAGTGGAGAATGGAGACTGACTTTCACACATACTCTGGGGCCTCATATTTGACCACGTCCCCTTGATGGGGAGACCTGGTGGCACTCAGAGGAAGGATAGCAGGTTACCAAGAAGAGACTTGATACCCTATGAGCATATGCAGGGGGAGGAAGTCCCCCTCAGTCACAGTCATAGGGGAGGGGAGTAAGGGGAAAATGGGAGGGAGGGAGGAATGGGAGGATACAAGGGATGGGATAACAATTGCAATGTAACATGAATAAATTAATAAAATAAAATAAAATAAAGAAATTGTCAGGTGCCCAAAGAGTATACCACAGATCTGAGGAGTCAACAAAGTCGGTGTCTTAGAGGCTGACAGTAGAATGGAGTTACCAGAATCTAGGAACGAAGAGAGATCGAAGTGATGGGGAAAGGCTGGTTAGTGTATACTAGCCATAGCTAGACGCGAGCAGGAAGTTCAGGGTACAGTATTGGGACCATACGTAATACAAATGTGCTGTATATTTTAATGATCTGGAGGAATGAATTTAGAAAGTTTTCTCCGGGATGAAATGATAATATTTGGGAAGATAAATGTGTTGGACCTGATTTAAGCAGAATCCAGTGTAAATGGATCAAGCCATCATATGACATCTCGTTAATAGTAAAAAGCGTGTTTTTACATGTCAGCTAAAGTTACTTTTTAATATGGTTTAACGTGATGAAAGTTAAAATAAGACACAAGTAAGGATCACTCAAACTAAAGAACAGAGAGAGGGGGAAGCAAAGGGAGGAGGGAGAATGGAGGGAGCACTCCAGGAGAAGGCAGCGCTGGGATGCAGAGCATTCGGGTTTTACTGCCTCCTCCCTGAACCCACTGTTTGGTACCTTTTGCTTACAGTCCCACAGCTGGCTGGATCCTCTGCGCTTAAGACAGCTCTTCCTAGCAGAAAGGAGTAAAAACAAAGAACTTAGTGCCAGCCGTGAGTGGGGCATGCCCTGCGTGAGGGTGTTTCTGAATTAGTACCTCTCTCAAGGGCTTGCTTCGCTTTGCTCGTTCCCCAGGGTTATCAACACACTTCCTACCTCTTTATCTCTTTTCAGGCCAGCAATCCCTAGTGAGGCAAGCCCAAGGACCCCTTTTCAGAATAATGTATTTGGATGCATAAAATATAAATGTATAGGATTACAAAGAAGCCAGCTGGAGAACAGCTCTATGCGAGGCTTCCCTGAGAGAGTAGCCCAAACTCTTGGCCAAACAATGAAGATTACAAATGGTGACCATTGGCCAGGGAACAGGCACTCAACTGCTTCCCAGATAGAGGAATAAACTGACTCAGGAAAACTTGATTTAAAATGAAGTGGCTGATTGTCTATTTCCCAATAAAGCGCTGTAATCAAAAATATTCAGTGTTGTACTTCAACAGAGAGTTTCATTTATCAAATGTTTCCAGAACATCCAATCCCTCCTTTAATTTCTGTTTACTCTCTCATCATCTCCCACTATGCACCCTTGCTTTATTCCAATCGTTGATCTAAGTCTTAGATGTTGACAAAGGATTTGGCTTATCCTGCCTCACTGCACAAGATCCCACCACCTCCCTATTAATGAAGCAAACAGTACGATAAAGGGACCTAATGTAAGCAATGCTGTCTGTGCACAGTAACTGTGACATTAGGAGCTCTGTAGATCGCTTGATTGCATGCCTAATCACTCAGGGTAATTCACCCACTAGGCTTGACGTGGGGGGCAATGCTTTTGGGCATGCCTGATCTGACACCCATCACAACTTACTGTCTCAGAGAAAGTACCTGACATAGCACTACATGCTGTCACGTAATGGGGTCTGTCAGAATCTCTACATTTGGGAAACTCTTAATAAAAGGCAAGGGTTTAAAATAGCTCCAGACAGACACCAGAGACAGAAATTCCTTAATGCCTATTTTCTCTTCTCAGTTGAAACAAAACAAAAATGAAAACAACAAAAAATGTTTTCCCCCCAAAGAAGGTAATCAAATATATATTCCATATATATGTGTATATATATATATATATACACACACACAAATACATACATATATACCATAGAGTAGGCTTCAGACAATATACTGTGTTCTTTGTGTCACAAATATTAAATATAGATATAAAACCTTAACCTTCCAGATGAATACTCAAATATTCTCCCTCACCCTTTTTACCTGGTACTCTTTCTCCCTTTTTTTAATCTCAGAATAGAAAGAGGAATAAAAATGAACAAATATTAGATCCTTCCTTTTGACTCCACCGCTAACACAATAAGCCAGTGCCGTAAACTGAATCGCCAGAGTCGGCTGTTCTGACTGCTCTCCTTGCTGTATTACTTCATGGATATTAGAAGCCTTAGGGATATTGGAATATGAATAAAGATTTTTTTTAAATCAGCTGGGTTTTTTTTCCTTGGTTCTGTTTCTAAAAATAATGCAGTTTGCAAAAACAGAAGGTTTGGTTTATAACACAAACAAAATTGTTACATTTTGAATGGGTTGTAAGTACCTGATTCTTTGCCTTTTTACTCATCCCTGCAAAAAAAAAAAAAAATCTGCAAATCCATTTGCTAACCAGCTGTACCTCTGTGCGAAACAGATAACAACCTGTGCAAGCCAGGGTTTGCTGTGAATCGGTGCTGATAGGCCTGAATCTCACAGCTTTTTTTAAATGCTAATGACAAGAAACATTTCCGAAGCCAAAACGCTCTTGTAGATCTGTCTCCCTCTATTATGACTGATATTTGCTTGTAAGTACATAGAACACTTGTTCCCCGTCCCTTATCTGCGGACTTGCAGCATGCTGACCTACATAGCATTCTGCACAATGCCGTGCACAAGCATCTTCTATATAATTTTTCATTTTCGACTTAAAAACAGTAGAGGCAAAATAGGATTGCTGCAAATCTAACAAAGAGATGGCATTATTTCCAAATAAAAATGTGCATTTTTCCAAAGAATTTATTTGTCTAGCAGCATGAAGTTCATACACAGCATTGCTGGGGGAAGGGTGTTGAATTGCAATTAGGAGGGAGACTTCAGGAGGGGAAAAAAAAAAAAAAAAAAAAAAACCAAAAAACCTATCTTTTCCACCACCCAAAAGTAATTAAATGAACTTATTTCTCACTACAATTAGAAGTTCAGTTTTTATGAGCCATGTTTTTGCAATGTCACCAAGTGTGGCAGATAGAAAAGATGCTGAGTACTTACAATAACAAAGGGGTAAGGTGTGACAGCAACACCATCGTCTTGGGGAGTGAAGGAAAGCATCTACCCTCATATCACCCTTGTCAGAACACTCCAAGCCACAGGATACGTAGTCTTTAATTCTCTTGCTATTTCTACCTGTCACTTGGTCAATCTTGTGTATTGCGATTTCCACCAGAGCTCGTCATAGCTGCACTGCAGACCTGCAAGTCATGGTTACCCGGTGACCTGGCCATGTCAGTGCCCTGCAAGACCATTGGAATTGCAAATATACTTGAAAGGGAAGACTGAATTTCTAGTATGGGGCATGAGGAGACCAGTGGAGACACCAGAGAGGGCAAAGGGCAAACCAGGTGACTGGCCAAATTGAAAACCCCCTCATTAACTTGGAACACAGCTGGAAGACTGCAGTGCAGCGCCTCCCGTTCGCTCTACAAATTAGGGGTGGCTTCTGAATGCACCTCGGTTTAATTTTTAATGATCTGTTGTCTTTGTGTTTCAGGTCTGATGTGACAAAAAACAACAGGAAAATCCCTAAGTATGGAAAAGAAACACCTTGGATTGTGGCCCCAATGATTTAGTTCCTTGCACTTTAAGGAACTTATTTTGTTGCCTAATTATTTTGAGGATCTGCCACAGGCACTGAGCCACCGCCACCAGATATTCACAGGAAGGGTGAGTTCTACTTCTGGAGCCTTATTTTATGGCTCTCTAAAAACAACTCTTTACAAAGTATCACAGTAATTTTAAGTCTGACCAACTAGAAATCTCTTTTCCCAAAACCCAGACCAAAGATAAAGTAAATTTTCACACTTTTTTTTTTTTTTTGCAGCTTTACAGTTACTCTGCTTAATTACTTGCTCCAGCCGAATTTATCCATCAGCTGCCAGTTCACCACTCATTTGCGAGCAACGTTGGTGCAGCGTTTCGTGATTTCTGTGGGGTGCAACAGAGCACCCTGATAAAAACCTGGCACCTGGGATCAGTCTTAGCTCCACTGTGGACAAGCTGTGTGCCATCCAGCGAGTCTCCTGGGCTCGCAGAACCTGCTTATCCGGGGCCTGGAGTGAGTAAGTAAGCACAACAGCTCCCCTGGACCTGAAGTTCTACAATGGCTCCTCTGTCCTCTTGGGGAGGCACTTACTCAGCACTGTCTGCGGTGTCTGAGAGGATGCTCAAGGCCCTTTTCAAACTTGCCTTTCTGCATTCTCACACACAGGTGGCAGTGGTGACCAGCCTCTCCCCCCTCCCCCCCCCCCCCCCCTTTCCCGCCCCCCCCCCTCGGTTCACACATACGCATCATCACCCTCTGCTCCCACTTGAACTCTGTAGGCCTCACTTATTAATGGTCTACACTACTGCAATTTCCAGGAAGCATGTTATTCTTAGGTTTTCTGGCATCTCAATCCAGCGAAATAACATACACCTGTGTCATAAACTACTCCCAGTAGATTTAGGAATGTAGCAAGGGTGGCTCTTATCTACCTGAGAAGCCTAAATCCATTTAAGGTTAACTTCTGATGTTCTTATTGTTATGTCATTCAGAAATACACTTCTGGCCCCAAGTCTTCCCCAAACCAGAGTTAACTATTAATTTTGTTTGGGTCAAAGGATAAAATGTTAACGGTGTATGGTAGCCACAATTTGCTAATTATTCCGAATTTCTCCCAAACATGGCCCCTGTCTCCTCTTTGCTTTTGTTCTCTGAGATTTTATAGACCAATTCTTTGCATCTTTCCTTGTTTTAATCTTAAATGCAATGGAAAGGCAGGTGGCTTTATGAAGCCACAGTTTCTAATAAGTAGTATCAAATTAATAGTATAATTTGTCTAGACTAAGCATCTGTACTTTGTACTATTTTTTTAAAGTTGGGTTTAAAATGTGAGTCAAACATCCTAAGTCCCTTCTTGGAACCTTTATCTATAAAATGTACCCAAGTGAGGATTCTATTTCCTTCTCTTCATTGTTGTTTTAAGCTAAACAGCATGTTGTTGAATTCAGATAACAGATTCTGCTAGGTCCCATAAGTAAAGACATTTGTTGTTGTTGTTGTTGTTGTTATTGCTTTGTCCTGTGAAAGCTGAGAAGACGACAGTAAGATGAATTTACTGGCACAGAACACACAGGTTATGAAATACAAGCTTGGGCTAGAATTTCTATAAGAAATGCAGGAGAGGAGGAAGTTTACACGCTGTGCTCTGGCGGCCTCCTAGGCTTTCGCAGACAGCTAACCATGTGCGCACACACCAAACACAGCGATGTAGCCACGCAATTGTGATGACCCATAAGTACAAACTGGTATTTTTGTTAGGGGATGATTTCTTAAAGGGATTCTAAGTTGTAAAGCAAAGAGATGACTGATTTTTATCTGTCTTAACCAAATTTACTTATTTATTCATTTACTTAACATTTATTCAGTTCTTACCATATACCAAACAGCATATTTTTGCTAAATTCAATGAAATTTGTGAGAGAGAAAAAAAAGAAAGAAAGAAAGAAATCATGCTAAATTAAAAACTACTTCTGTTGGGTTTGCAGACTAGGGAAAATGTTGTTAATAACATATTTCAGTTCTAATTTTTAAAACCAAAGAAAAATGAAAAAGCGCTTCCTCCAATGTCTCTTCATATGCTCTCTGGGAAACTTAGGACCTTTCTCCTCACATTCTCTTGTAGGAAGCAGAATATGAGCCCTGAGCATCTCACTTTGAAGACCCAACTAGTCCAGTTACTCCAGTCATCGCCTAACCCCAGCTTGACACTGAAGTAGTGGGAAGGTGGCTATGAAGTCCTATCTGAGCCAAGTATGGTAAACATGGGCAGCACACCTTTAAAGGGGATGTGCTTTGGTACAAAGCGTACCTCCAGGTAAGCTCAGGGCCCCTGCCCATCCCGCAGATATACTCTAGAAGTTTTATCCTGAGGTCCATCCATCAATAACTAGACTGACCATATGTCTCATTTGCTTTGGATACGACTATTCTCTGTTGCTACCTTGAAATAATAATTGACAGCTCTTTACACGTTCAAAAGACCCTGGTTATGAGCGACTAATGACAATGCCCCTAACCACAAGGCTATCTGCGTCAGAGCAAATCTGAACACTGAGCCAGCGCCAGAACCACCAGGTGACATTGTATTGTCTTGCTAGGACTTAGAATCTTCCACTTTTTAAAAATGTATTTATTTATTTATTTTGCAGTAGACAAAGGAAATGGGCCACTTTCTGGTTCATGAATATAGCCTGTAAAACCATGGTGTTCGCGCTGTTCCTCCAACTGCACCCATCAAGATTTTTAAAACTTCCCAGACCAGTTATACTGCCACTGAATTCTGCACAAAGCCCTACTCTGCCAGAAACTTCATAAGAACAGAAAAATTTATCTTACTCACCTGTGCCTCTCCGTGCTCGCTGCATTCAGCCTTGCTTGTAAGAACCACTCAGTAAATGTTTGCTGAAATGCCTGGAGCATCCAGTGAAAGCACCTGGACGGTTGGCCTAAGTCTTTACTTTCTAGCCAGCGATTTATCATCATGGATCTAAAGAAACCCAGAAAACAGACAAATGTCAGGTTCAGGCAGATTTGTGCAGAGACGTGCTCAGGTGCTAAGGGAAGCAGGGAGGGAGCGTCCGAGCTGCACCTTCCCCTTCTAGCAATTTCTCAATCTGTCTTCATGCTCTTTTCTAAGACAATTAATAGGCTATTTCTACAAACCAGATATGCTACAGGTAGGAGCCAGATCTGCCCGATAAAAAAAAAAAAAAAGTCCATCAATAAAACAACAAAAGCAGCTGTTTCTGGGAGCTGAACAAAGGTTAGAGCATTTGCTGTTCTTCCAGAGGACCTCAGTTTAGTTTCCAACAGGACCACATTATTCCAGTGGGAACTGACTCATAAACCGCCACGAAACTCTGGGTCCAAGGGATCTGACACAGTCTTCTGGCGTCCTGGGGTATACACATACACTCAGCATACCACCACACTGACACACATTAGACACACAAATGAAAATAAAATGAATCTTAACAGTCATTTCACATGATCTTTAGAAAAGCCATCAAGCTGTTGCAGAATAGTGAGGGGTGGGCCAGGTACAACAGAGGGGTTTTTAACAATCCTCTCTTCATTTAACTTAAAAAACAAACAAACAACAACAACAAAGTCAAAATCTGTCTACAAGCTATCAGAAAGAACGACAGTATTTAAATAAATCCAACCAACCACACTGAGCTAAAGCACCTCATGTTCGTTGTTACATTGTCCATGATTTTTTTTCACATCGTGTGACTTCAGCACAGTTACAGTTTTTCCACAGATCACCTAAGCAGGCTAAACAAACCAATGCATATGCATCTTAGAGGCATCTAGTCTGTGAAATCAAAGCTGCCACACAGCCTCACATCGTCCTTAAAGCAAAGGGTTGCAGAACATCCAAGTAGCTTCGGAAATCAATGAGAAAACAAAATGGATCTCAAGCCGGCCACAAGAAACCCAGGAGTCCGGGCCTGGCAATGGCCTCCACAGCCTACACCTGGGTCAGACAAGGCTGGATTCTTCAGCATTGCTTTTCATCCACCAACATGAAAGTTGTTTCTACCAGAAGGATGGAACAAAGAGAAACTCTCATTTACAAAACAAAATTTAATGGTGCTGCGTCTGTGGGGCTTTTATTTATCATGCACCTGGGGTTGTGTTTAACCATCTGTGGGACAGAGTCACCTGTGCCAGCGCCTAAGCTCTTGTCGTAGATGTTATGTATGAACCAGCCCAGGCTCCCTTTGGCAACCTAGGTCTCTGTCTAGGGGCACGGCGAGGGGGAGGGGCAGAGGGAGGGGAGGAGGAGGGGCAGGGGGAAGGGGAGAATGCGCTTGCATTCAGGTCTGCTCCTGCTTCCGCTTTCAGAAGACCACCACCAGGATACAATGTGTACCCTCTCAGGATTCAGCACCGCTCAGAGCCCCACCACCACCCCGTGTCTGTATAAAACCCCCTTTGAAGTGCTCTTACGAGTCTAGGAAATCTTTTCATTTGGCTCAGGCTCTTCCTGGTCAAGGCAAGATCGCAAGGGTATTTTATCCAAATTCTACATCGATCCAGGAGCATTCCATTCCCATTTCTTTTTTAATCAGGGGATACATGACCTGGGCACCTAAGTGTGCTTTACTATATTTGCTGTCCAGTTCACCTGGTTTTGCATAGAAGTCGCACACCGGACTGAGAATCCAGAAACCTAGATCCCGTCATGACCATACCTGCCATGTCCCAGCTGCTGTTGCTCTGGACACAGCACAACTTCCGCCAACACAACACAAAGTTCCACCCGCCCCTAAGATGAAGGCTAGCTCCTCCTGCCCCTAATGTACTTGAATGTAGAAGCCTATTTCTTATTCACCGAGATGCTGGACATTAAAGGAAATTCTGAGCTATACAACTTACAAATCTCGAACTAAGCCCCAGTCAGTCTGCAGGCCAAATACAATGTTCTCTTATGATTAGATGCATCTGTTCAGAAAGCTAGCCCAACAAATACACTCAGAGACAAGATATATGTCTAATTTGCCGTCCAGGAAGAGAGTACCGTCAATCCACAGTACACTTCTACTGTTCAAGATGGGGATTGGGAATGACCCATAGTCAATTGTAAATTAATAAAATAATTTTTGGAATCAGAAAATCTTAAGTGAGAATCACTTCTGATTAAATACACTGTTGCCAAGAAGGAGAGCACAGTCATTTTTTATGATTTGATAATTTTTTTGATTTTTATGATTTTATAATAATCCACCTCAGTCCCCTAAGCCAGGGAGTCTGTAATTTAAAAATTAGAATAATAGCCTATGAGATGGTTCAGTGGACAAAGGTGCTTACTACAAAGCCTGACAACCTGAGTTTGATCCACAGAACATGCATAGCAGAAGATAAAACTTCTGTAAATTTTCCTTTGACTTACACACACACACACACACACACACACACACACACACACACACACACACCTCAACACATGCACATACACATCTCTAAAAACATTAATTAATTAATTAAAAATAATACAAATATAATTGGAATTATAAGTGTGTCCTTCTTCCTTACAGTTTGAACCTGTCCCTTCAAGAAGGCTACCTGTCCTTATAGTGGTTGAAGGCTCAACCAACTCAACCCAAAGCAGTGTTGAATTTATCAGGAGACGCTGGATTGCTAGGGTGTGTCCCAGGAAAGCTGCTTCCTTGGGCAGTAGAGGATGTAGTTTCAATTTCCGCTATCTCTCTCTATCCTCAAGCGTGCAGCTTACAAGAGAGATGTCTTCACGCCTTGCCTGGGCTGCCCCTAGTCCTTCACTCAGTACAGACCCGGGCATTTCAGGGTTGGTAGGCAGGCTTAGGTCTATGCATGGCAGGCTTTAGTCTATACATGGCCATGTTTTTCTTTGTTGCTGGAGCTGTTAGCTGGGTTCCAAGTGTCTATGAACCATTCTTAGCTGAAGCCTGGGGGGACGTGGGGGCACAACAGAAAGAAGCACACAGATGTATAGTTAGTTTTTATGTCCTGTAGGGGTCCCCTTGAAACGTGTTACAAATGTCAGTCAAGACATCTGGTCAGCTGTCCCAGTCCATATTGGGGTTTCTCGGCTACTGTTATGCCCCAATATGCTTTGAACATTGCCAATATGCTTTCTCCGCAGAAGCAGCAGTGTGTTCCCTCTGGTTTCTCAGTTCGTCCCCAGCAGTAGTGTTTATAGTGTCACATACTGAGTAGAATAAAAACCCACACACTCCCGTGTCCTGGCTGATGAAAGAGGTCGGACAATCCTTGTACAATCAGGATGGAACCGATTGGCTTGGGTTGGGTACATCTTGCAGACTGCAAAAGAATCAGCTGTCACCAGTGCCATGCGGCAGATGGACAGTTTGCATCCGATTTCCAGTCAGGCGCCAAACCCTTTAGAAGCTTTGGCAGCCCAAGCGCCATCAGGCAGCAGCCTTTGATGGCCTACAGATGGCTGCGGCAGCCATCTTGCCTCTGCATCCTGAGAGGCCCATGTCTTACTTTCAGGCAGCGTTCACTCTGGCCTAGACCCATTGTGCCCTAAAGAGAAGGGGGCCCAGTTGTCCAAGAGGTTCTCACCACCAGCCAGAACTTGCCAACGCAGCTTCCACTTCTACTGGAATCTGCAAGACGTGTTCTTTCTTTAAAGAGTGACTGCCCACACACACCCACATGGTCTGATCCCTCCTACTTCAGACTTTCCACCCTTCCTCAGGTCACTTAGACAGTAAGCTTTTTTTTTTTTTTTTCTCTGTAGAATATTAAGGTGTTTTGATGGGCCTCATCTCTACTACATGGACTTCTGTGTACTGTGTAACTGGTATGAGAAATTGGTCGTTCCTCCAAAGCTAAATAAAATGGGGGCAGGAGGGTAAGACAGAAGCAGGGGTAGGGTTTAACTTAGGGTGGGGGTGGGAGAGTGCTGGGCTCCTTCCTCTTGCCTGAAACATCCAGAAGCAAACCACACCCACTTTCTCCTACCCAGGTCAAAGGTTAGCTCCCAAATAATCTTACACACACACACCCCAGTCACCATCCAAATTGTCACCCAGCAGTCATTCCAGACTAATCGGGCTTGCAAATCGGAGGATTATAAATTTGGTGTCCATTTTTAAACCCCATGGAATCTTGCTTCATCCGGGTCTGACTTTCCCTGAGCCCTAAGTAGAAAAAAAGCATCATCTTCATGGTAGGAAAACTAATCTTGTGTCATGAATAGCCCAGAGAAATCTGTCAGAAAGCTGAGCCTGGAGGCCTTCCAAGCACAGCCTCTGCACATTTGGTAGGAGTAGCTAGGAATTCTGACTGGCACTATTAGAAGTCATGTCACTGTACCGTAGACGCCAGAGCGGCTCATCCCGGCAGAAGATGTACCACGACATTTCTGCTGCATGCCACACCCCCACCATGGAGTAGGGCAGGCTGGGGAAATTTGGAGTAAGTGTCTGATGAAAATTGAAAACAAACTCAGTGAGAATCATTTCAATCATGTGTGATTTCCAACCACTCAAAAGTAGTAGAAATATTTGGTAAAAATATATAGATATAAATTGCCAATTAATGCAAACTGGTTAAAGTCAGTAAATGGAAAAAATAAAAAGTTAATTAGTGCTTTTGGAAGCTTTGTTTTATACACATCATTTGCAGGTGCTAAAAAAGTGAAAAATAACCATTATAATTACTAGTATTCAAGGATTCATATTTTTCCCTGTGTAATTTATTTAGGATTATCAGTTTCCTTGTAGTTATACAAAAGGCCTGTCAAGGTGTTTCCCACGTGTTTGGCTCATGCGTGTTCCAAAAACAAGCCAAAACGCTGTTGTGTTTCACCCAGCACAGGGAGGCTACTCTTAGGGAAAAAACTAGGCCAAGTTCTACCTGGATCTCTGTCTTGGTTAAATTATCTTACATATGCTTTAATTTTTTTTCTTGTTCTCCCTGTCTTTATCTCTCTCTCTCTTTGTTAAAATACATCTGTGTTTGTAAACTGCCCTGGATTCTATCAAAATGAGGAGTGGGTGTGTGCTAACCCTGGTATAATATATGTAGCTTAACAATACATATCATTACATTATTTACAGCTCATTTTATGTTATTCAATAGTAAACTGCAAATTAACCCTCCAAGAACCAGGCAGGAAAAAAAAAATATGCCCTGCTATGTATGAGAGAGCCAATGAAGGCTCACTCCCCCGCCCCCCCCGGAAGAATTGTTAAGAGTGCATCCATAACTGTATTCATAAACACGGAAGTGTGTTCATTACAGCAGGGATGCCCACCAGAGCCAGCTAATTCCTCTCCCAGGAAATCTGTTTCATAATGATATCCCTTACCACACCACACTTGTACTTATGCTGATAACACAGGTTATAAAAGGGACTTAGGACAGGAGGCAATTAATGTAGTGGCTCTTTAACCTCCTTTATTAGAGTACATCAGGCACCGAAGGGACCCAGTGTTGTGCTGCTGGTGATACCATTTCATGCCGTCTCAGCCCTGTCTGACTTCACAGGGATTCACATTCCGGTTTGACCTCTTTGGGCACTGATTCAGCTGCAGGCACGTACAGGAGAGAGCTGGTGAAGTGGACCCCAACAAAGAACCTGTCTTCCACCTAAGGGGAGAAATCCTCCTCAAGGCCCTGGCTTTAGGATCCATGGTACCCTCCTCCCCTGGTGTCCTCAAAGAACCGATGATGCCTAAGGATGCAAAACAAGTCTAGTTCCCCCAGGCAGAACCCAAACTGGAGATCCCAAATCAGAATTTCTGATTCCTGGAAGGAGCCCCCAACTCCATCAAATTTGGCATTTCAACACAAAAAGCGATCGCTAGCAAGACAGTATTAACTAGTGATCCCTGAGAAGTATAGCAGTCAAAGTATAAAAAGAGGCCAGAAGAGGAGAAAGAGGGAGAGAAGTAAAGATAGAAGAGGCAGGTGGGAGTCTTAAACTGATTTGCAGGAGCAGTTGCAACAAGTTTCAAAAAAGCTGCTTGCTAGTCAGAAAGAGCTTCTCTTGTCTAAATCCGGGAGAAGTAAACGTATGTGTTGGGCTAAAAGTAAACACATTCTTATTAACCTGGAGTTTTCCAAAAGACAGATACAATGTAATCTGAGATCAGAAAACAAAACAAAACAACAAAAAACAAACAAACAAACAAGCCTATGCTATTTTGCTGCCCAAACACCAGGCTAAGCTTTAAAGAACCCCACAGTGTCTCGTGGCTCAATCAGCCCAGTCTAACATCATCAGCAATTTAGCTACAATCCTGTTGGTAATTAACTTGATAAATTAGGATTTTCGATAGAAAACAAGACATCTTACTGTTCCCTAGGTTTTACTGGTATTTTTCTTAAAGGGGGAAAAAAAAAACCCACGCAGCTTTCTTTAAAATATTTCAAAGAGACAGCAAACCCAAAGTTTGCCGAGTTTGGCTCTAGAGAACATCCTTCCTCAGAGCCACTGGGCAAGAGATGAAAGAGTAGCTGCTGACACTTCAGACTGGGCACAAAACAGCATTCAAATCCCAGGGCTGTGGACAGTGGCTTAGAGATAGTGAGAGGCTCCCACCGTAACTCCTTCCTTCTCTACAGTCGGGGAACAAATGGGCTAGGGGTAAATATTATAAAAACTGGCGCAGTATAAAGAGATGTGTCTGTGTCCATTCCACTGGCTCTCTGTGTATTATGAGAGCAAAAATGGTTATTTAGAAGCCTAGGGGGTTTTTTTGGTTTTTGTTTTTTTCATCAAAACTAGGTGGTGTCTCGGGGCTAATTCCCACCCAGGGGATAGTGAAAGTTATTCTGAATGACCAGAACCATTTCAAACTGGTAAGAGCAGCTCCCCATGTCTGCAGGGTTCTAACCTCTTGCTCTCTGCGCTTTGGAATGCCCCAGAAGCTCTGGCAATACGGCTCCAGTCATCCACAATGAAAAATAAAAAATAAAAATAATATATATATATATATATATATATCAGTTACCCAATACAGAGGTGGCATTACAAACTCCCATCCTAGGGCATTGGTTCAGTCATGACTGCCATTGCAGAAACTGCACTAATAGAAATATCCCCATCAATCTGGATTTGAGATGTTCCATACAATGTATATCACCTTTCTTCTGCTTGCAACCTTCTGCCAGGTTTTTTTCCCCCTTTTTCTTTTTAGGAGGTGTTTTGAGGAGACCATACCATGAGAACAATACACAGCTGCTGCTGTATAGAGATATCTAATTGTCAATATTGTAGAAATTCTACAGCTTATTACGTGCATTCAGTCTAATTCTGGGCAAATTGCCAGTCACTTCAGGGACAATCAAGTGAGCCACATCGCACGTGGTATAGCATCACAGCTTTAAGATACCCGGCTGTTTTGCCTCTGGCCAAAGAGTGTTTGTACCAATGCTACCGAGTGAAGGGGGGTAACTACAGATAAAATAAAATTTGTATTTTTTTTTCAAGTGGGCTACATTTCAAGCCCAGATGTTAGTAATGAAAGATTCAATTTAAGGATTTAAATTACAAATAAATAAAGTATGAAACAGATGTGATTTTTAAGGAAGTTCAAATTATCCAGGAAGAAAAATATCTCTGTGCATGACAAAGTAATAGGGATTGTGTTGAAGAGTCTGTTGAAAGCAATCTGCTAAGCGCAATTCACCCTTAGGACAGGATTGGTTTGGAATGGGAAGGACTGGCAGAGCTTGTCATTAAACAAAAATTGTGTTTAATAAAACTTTATAACCGTGATTAATCCTATGAGGCCCTAAAGGAGTTTGCAGTTTCTGATAAACACATTTTCCTTGTTTGCAATGGTAATGATATTTTCAAGTGAATGGAATAAGAACAAAAAAAAAAAATTCTAAGGGGATAAAAATGTAGAGTTTGGCAGGTACCACCTAGGCAGAAATTCCAGGAACCCATAAGATACATGGACCACCCATTAGGAGACTGCTTTAATGACTGTGTGACACATGTGCTACGGCAGGGCATCAACGTAACAGAGAAACAAAGCTACCTTGCAGGCAGCCACAGAGCACATCTTTATTTATACAAACTAATAAGGCTTCTTTCTTCCAAGCTGACAATTAGATTTGCCTATCAAAAGGATGACAGTGATTTAAGACATGGTATCTCAGAGTGGGAGATTCATCCACGAAAATAAAACCAGAAGGGTTCATTCAGAGCTTCACTGCCCAGTAGAGTGGCCATTAGTCATGAGTAGCTATTTAAATTTTCATTTTAATCTATTAAAATTAAATAAAATTAAGGATTACACTCTCCATCATGTTAGTCACAATTCAGTAACTTAATTGTCTTACGCAGCTTAGGTGGCTACCATATTGGGCAGGGTAACTAAGGAGTATTCCATCACCTCCAAAACCTCCGCTGGCTGGCGTCATTACCCAGTAACTCAAAAGATTAGATTTGGACAGCAGGAGGTAAAATGTGATCACGGTTTGGTTTTCCTTTACCATCCCAACTCTCACCCCTACAAAAGGTGCAGACACACACCTACATGTGTTGATGCACAAAGAGAGAGAGAGTGGTTAAAAGAAAAAAAAAACAGCTGTTATAATAACCTTCTTGGTCCCCCAAAGAAAACCCAGCTCTCAGCTCTGATGGCTTCTCTGACTTCTCCCCAGCAGATCAATTATCTCCAACAGGTGACCGAGGGCAAATACGCCCAGAAAGCCATCCTTGAGGTACAGGCATTACACACGGGTCCCAAGCACCAGGGTAAGAGACCACAGGATTACATGGTGGTGTAGCAACCGAGAGGCGAGGAAGCACAAAACTCAAAGCAATGGGCCTTTAAGAGAAGAACCAGTTCAGGGGGGGAAAAAAAGAAAGAAAAAGATTTGTCTTCCAATATGCAAGCTCTCGCCATGGCGACGTGTGGGGTGGAAATCTTGTCTCCTGGGCATCTTCCCAGCCAGCTGAGCACCACACAAAGCCACCCGGAAGAACAGCACAGCTTCTTTGTGTGCAGGGCATCACCCGTGTGCCACATGAACTCTTCCTGACTCTGTGGAAGTGCCAGCAGCCATTTCGCTTGGATTCTGGCTGTGACAGAAGCAGCACTGCCTCCCTGGCATCAGATGGGAAACGTAATTTTATAATACTCAAAAGTCAAAACCTCCAGTATGCGCCAGAGTCATTACTGAAAAACTTTCAGAGCCTTCAAATTGCAGAAGCAGTTACAAAATGCACACATGTTCCCCAGAGTAAAATAGGTATTCCTCTGCTTTTTCTCCCATTCCCCTCTATTCCCTGTTTGTGAAAAATGTTTGTTTCACAAGTCATGCATTGTTCTCTGATATTTTAGGGTAATGCAAATGTTAAAATGACTCCCCAGGACTTTGAAGATGGGTGGGATTTTAAATATCATATAGTCCAAAGGTCAGAACTTAGGATCTACCACCCCAAGGTGATTCTTCATTCAGTACGTAACAGGGACCATTTGTCTCCTATCAAATAGCACACTTCATGGGGCATCTTTCTGAAAAAAAGGTCCACAGATGCTGCCAAATCATAAAAGACCAAAGAAGATGATGAAACACTAATCCATCCCTTTTTAAAATAAAAATGTTGGACCTCAGAGTAAGAAAGCAAGCTTACCCTAAAACCCCAATGAGCCTATGACTTAGCCCAGCCCTCTTCAGCGTCCCAACCCTCTGTGGATTCTGCTACAGCAGACTTCACATGGCGCTTTTCTTGTGGGTGATGAGAAAGCTACATGCAAAAATAAAGCTGTGGGTTGTGAACTAAGAGGGGAAAAGCAGCATGTGCGAGGGTCGGGGCGTCATGGGTATTCAGCTGTCTGTTGGGGTGTCGTGTTACCCAAACACCTGCTTATCTGAGGAATCCAGTGCTGCAGAGGAAGCAGAACCTCTGGTGCTTTCCCCAACGCTTAGAACTGTTTCAATTCTATGACCCCAGCACCCGGCACTTCCTAGAGACATATTTGTTTTATTGGAAAAATAAGCTAATGTGTTGTATTCTTCCATATGTCTTGATTTGGGAGGTAAGGTGTATAAAACATTAGGAAATGTGCATATTAACTCTGTTCTTCTTCGGCGGTTTCTTTAAGATTAAAGGGGGGAAATAGTTGTCTTTTAACTAAAATGTGCATCTATTTCTTCAACATAGTAATGGCTAAAGACCCTAAGGCAGTACACGTGGGCTCAGACTTAATCTTGGTCCCAGGCTTCACTTCTGCAGATGCTCTATGACATTGACCAAATCACTTTTCTAAGTCCCAGATTTTTCACAGATACTCTTCAAGCCCCATGAATGTAACATTGTTTACAAAAAGGATCTTTGCAAATGTAATTAAGGATGTTTTAAAAATATTTATTTTTATTGTTTTTAAGAGTGTATGTATGTGTGTGTGTGTGTACATGTGTGCGCGCACCTGTATATGTGTGTGCATGTGTGTGTATGTGCATGTGTACACGTGCACATACATGTGCATGTGTGCATTCAGAGAAAGAAGGGAATATGTGCCCTTCTGTGCATGTGCCCACAGAAGCCAGAGGCCACAGGTCTCTTACAGCAGCAGCTACAAATAGTTGTGAGCTTCTTATTATGGATGCTGGGAGCTGAACTTATGGTCCCCTGGAAGAGCTAGAGACACTCTTAACTGATGAGTCATCTCTCCAGCATAAGTTCTGCACTTGAGGTTCTCTTGTCCTGGGTTATATAGTCAGTAAATCCAGTGGTAAATATCCTTATAAGACACACACAAAGAGATAGACACATTGAGAAAGTACAAAGAGCCAGAGTTAGCCAAGGAGCACCTGGGGACCAACAGAAGCTGCAGATCCTCCCTACAGCCTTCAGGATGGAGTGTGGCCCACCAACACCTAGATTTGGGCCTTCTGGTTCCTATTACAATTAAACATACACTGTTTTATGTTTCTAACTTGGGCTTCTTTGTTATACTAACCACGGGAAGCTAAACCATCCATAATGCTGATTACATACATTATTTGATGTTGATAAACTCTTACACAATCTATCGATTATGATTGGCCATAATGTCAACTTGCAGCAAATTAGAATCACCTGACTAGAGAACCTCTTCTGAAGAAGTGTCCTGATTTTCTCACTTGACGTGGAAGGACTCAGCAGTTGTGGGTGGCACCTTCTGGTGCAGCCCAAATAAAAGGGCAAAAGGGCGTGGCAAAAGGAAGATCATCTCGTCTTTTGCTGCCTTGACCTTCCCTCCTGCTTGAGTTGACTTGCTCATTGGTACTGATGCTGGTTCCTTCACTGACATTTGAACCAGAATTTCAAGCTTTCATCATGGGCTAGGAACCAGCAGTACTCTAGGAAACTTCTGGGTTTCCAGCGTCAGACTGGGACTACTGAGGCACAACAGCTTGTTGTGGCCTCCCCAGTGAGAGGCAGCCATTGTGAGGTGACGCCAACTGGCGAGGCGCTCAACCTCAAAGACACAGTGACTACCTCAACTCTCAGATAGGTCCTGTTGTCGTTACTATTCTAAAGCTGACTTGATCAACTCATTACTGTACACACTCATGTATATTCACCCCAGTGGTTTTATTTCTCTAGAGACCCCCAATTAACACACTATTACCACATAAAACTGGGGTGAATCTTAATGCTAACTTAGAATTAATAAAACTGACAAGATAATGAACTAAACTAAATGTCTGAAATGGCTCCTCTGATGTATGTGTCTACCTTTCTATGGGGACTGCACCAGCATTTCCATAGTCTGCAGAAAGTACAAGGTCACTTCAAAAATCCACCCTCTGCAATCCTTTCCTAGTTGATGTAACCTTGTTCTTCAAATGTCTGGACTTAGGGGAAATCTCCCCACCTCTGGCTTTCACAATAAAGATGGGAATGAATATTGTCAATCAAACCCAGAGTGACTCTCCCAGCCAAGGAAAGCCACAGCAGCAAGCTGAGGAAAGGGTGGACCAAAAGGACACACACAAACTAAACCCATGAATAGAAGGTCCTCCTTTTGTGAGGGTGTGTGTGTGTGTGTGTGTGTGTGTGTGTGTGTGTGTGTGTGTATTTAAATCAAGTAACTATTTCACTATGTTTACAAATACATTAAATAAAAGCTTAGGGAATCTTTAATGGCACCACCAATCACATCCAGCAAAGCCAGCCTGATATCCTTTTCTACTGTTCCTCAGCTAAAGCCAAAAATGTGATCAGTGCCACATGGTGAGATAAAACAGTACCTGTGAAATGATCAATCCTGATTTGATACCTACTCCAATGACTAAAATGATCAAGATATGACCAATGCCGTGAGAGCCTGTCAGACTCTCTTGCTAATTTTTTGTGTCTGTCTTCTAGCTTTTATACTAATTACTGTTGGGTTTTAATTAGTGTGGAGGACCAGCCCTCTGACACTGGAACTGGTCCACCCTCTGAAAAAATCTGGAAGCTCCAGGGAGTTCTCAGCAGCTGGTTTCTCTACTCATGCCTCCCACTCACACCCCCTGACAATCAGTAGCCAGACACTTGTTCTATGTCACAAATAATGTTCCTAAATCCAAATTCTAATTACTGTAGATGTAGACTTGGAAGATGATAGATAGATAGATAGATAGATAGATAGATAGATAGATGATAGACAGACAGATAGATAGATGATAGGTAGAAGATGATGAACACACAGGGATTTGTCTTTGATGATACTAAATAGTAGTCCTTTAAAAACAAATTTCTTTCTTGAGGCAGAGAAACTCCTATTAAACAAGGCAATGAACAGAGCCAAATAACGCTTAGTTCACAAAAGGGCATAAGAAAACAGAAGGAGAAGGAGGAGGAGAAAAATAATGAATTGTTTTATATAGCTTATAAACTAGCTCTGAGAAATATCTGTATTAGTTACTTTTCGGTTGCCGTGTTTAAAACACCATGACCAGGGAAGACTAGAGAAGGAAGGATTTATTTGGGCTTACAGTTCCAGAGGGTTAGAGTCCACCATGGCAGCAGATGGGAACCATGATGGCAAGAAGCGCTGGAAGCTCACATTTCACATCACAAGCAGGAAGCTGAGAGAGCAAACAATATGGCAGGAGGTCTTGTAACTCTTAAAGCCTGCCTCCAGTGACCTATTTCCTCCAACAAAGCTAAATTTCGGAAATGGTGCTACCAACTGGGTATCAAATTTTAAAACATCTCATGCAAACCACACATTCCAGCTGTTCACACACTGGAGGAAGTAACAGTTCTTGGTATTTGAACATATTTACTGCTGAAGAGTTTTTTAAAAACTGAATTGTAATCACCAGCCCCATTTTGTGCATATACCATGATGTCACCACATGATGTGTTCATTCTAAAAGGATGGGGGCTTGCTGGAGTCTCTTGAAAGTCTTCTGTCACTAAAAACAAAACAAAACAATCAAACAAACAAACAAAACCTGCAAGCACTTCACCTTTTCGCTTCTTGGTCAGTAAAAACCATACAGAGGAGCAGACACAAAGGTACACACCTGGAATCCCACCATCTGTGGGGAGGGGTGGAGGCAGGAGATTCACAAGTTGTAGACAAGTTTGGATTTCATTGTGAAGGAGTGTCAACAGAAAAATGAAGAAAAATAAATAAATAAATAAATAAATAAATAATAAGCCAAAAGAGTGAAATAAGAAGGGAAGCCTGTGCGACAGCAGAAAGACTAGAGATTTGGCCACAGTGGTTCAAACCAGACACCCTGGGCTGAGGTTTACTCTGCTGCTTATTCAAACTATTTTTCTCCCTGAGCCCTTTTTGCCTCCTGTGTAGCGAGCATGCTGACTCTTTGAGCCATGAGGAAAACTGAGGTAGGGTACGTTAAAAAAAATTGTGGTGTTTGTGAGAACATAGGTAAAAGTACTTGTCACCAAACCCTGACAACCAGAGTGTGATTCCCAGAACACAACTTAGGAAGAACCTAGTCTACAAGATCGCCCTCTGGCTGCCATATGTGCAGTGTGACATACACACATAGTACACACGCCCACAGTGTTGATGATATTTTTATAGAAACAGTGTTTGTTCCTTTTAGCTTATTTCTTAACCCAGCTACCACATAAATAATCGAGACCCTTTTATAATACAAGGCTTCACAACACAGTCTTAAGCAGTTTGAGTCTGTTCTTAACCCTCTGTTCTATTTTGTCTTACTCCCAGCAAACACCCCAGCAATACTTGCACTCTAGTTCCTTCCTCCTGATCTTCCTTGGACCCGCACCTGTAGCTGATTCCCCTACTTCCTCTTCTAGCTCCTCCTCCCCTGGCTGGCAGGAAGTCCAGCCATATTCTCTCTCTGCTCATCAATTGGCTGTAAGCTGCTTTATTGATATGTTAGGGGGATAGTTGGGGAGCAGAGTTTACATAACATTTAGCCAATAAATTCTCAGAACAAAGCTTGCAACCAGACATGCGTATAGAAATCAGCATTTAATCTACACAATAACCTTATGCCTACACCACAGTAATAAATTAAAGTTAAATTAGAAATGCTTTGTGATGTAGAAGAAAAAGGAAATGTGAATTTTTTTTTTTCCATTGATGCTAAAGAAACATGGGTAATGTTTGAAGACTTGTGACGGTTCAGAGCTGGTCCAGGCCCCATATCTTGTGACGATTCAGAGCTGGCCCAGGCCCCATATCTTGTGACGATTCAGAGCTGGCCCAGGCCCCATATCTTGTGACGGTTCAGAGCTGGCCCAGGCCCCATATCTTGTGACGATTCAGAGCTGGCCCAGGCCCCATATCTTGTGACGATTCAGAGCTGGCCCAGGCCCCATATCTTGTGACGGTTCAGAGCTGGCCCAGGCCCCATATCTTGTGACGGTTCAGAGCTGGTCCAGGCCCCATATCTTGTGACGGTTCAGAGCTGGTCCAGGCCCCATATCAACCCCGATCTGACCAAGAGCTAATCCTTCGCCCTCCTCATTCTTGCCGTAGCTCCTCATAGCACACCGCCAGAAGGCATTTGCATCCAATGATTTGGGGGGCCTTTTAAATGAAAAATAGGGGGCAAGAAAAGAGAAGAGAAAATGAGGGAAGGGAAAGAAGAGGGAGGCCACTGTGTGGGCTGTGGGTAGAGGCATTTCTACTGAACTCAAGAGCAGACTTCTGGAACAACTGTGTGAGAGAAGAGATTCAAAGGAGACCCCACAGCTGGCTTTAGACACTGTTGATTCCACAATTCAAGTACAAAGCAGGATCCCTTTTTAAATTACCTTTGGCATTGTAAATCTGATTCTTGAACAAGATGTGATTTCTAGACTGGGCCAGATGGGCCCCTGGATTTACAAGGGTTATTAACTATAGCTGGCTGAACTGAGGAGTTGAGCTTATCAAGGTATAAACAGAAATTGTTTTATTTTCCTAACACTACCACCAACTGTATTCTGACAAACCACCCACTTTATCTGCAGACTGGTGACACCTTCAGTTGTGGCTCAGCTTAGTGTCATAGCTTTGAAGTTACCCCCACTCTACCCAGTTATAAAACAGTCCCATGTGGTTATAGGAAGGTAGCCCTCAGATGTTCAATTTATTTTTCACACAGAGAAATCCTGAGACCCTGATCATCTGTAGGGAATATTATCTGCTCTCTTTCCTACACTTTCTTTCCACTCTGTTCTTCTGTTTATTTTGTTTCTACCAGAAGAGAAAGAAAAAGGTGTTGTTTCCTCTTGAACAACCATAACAAATCGGCTCTAATCCCCTTCATGGTCTCTGCCTATATCTCCCACTGATTCCAGCAAATTCTTTCTAGTATACGAGTCTCTTTGTCCCAATCCTAAGAGGTCTCAAGGTAGCAAGGAGCCTTCCTCTCATCAAACCTCTGTGTTCCAATTATAGAACCACGACACATCACAGTCCTACTTCAGTATCGCTGAGGAACTAGGAACCCAGTGAAGGGCCCCTTTCTCTGCCAGTGCCATCATGCTGTCTTCCCTTCCTTGTTTCTGGCATTTAGGAAGCACTGGGGTAACCAATAGCTTCTCAAACAACACAGATGAGTGTCACAGTTCATTTGTGTTGCTCTAACAACAGCAGCAGAAAGAACAAAGGAAAGGAAGGAAGAGAGAAAGATGGGCTGGGTAATTTATAAATACAGAAACCCATTTCTCCTACCGCTTAAGGCTGTGAAGTCCAAAATCAGGGCTCAGGAGAATGAGAAGGCTGGGGGAGACTGCCTTCTGCTTCCAAATGATCCTGTGATGCTGCCTCCAGGGATGGGGAGACTGCTCACATGGCCACAGGCAGTGAAGGGAAGATGGGTCCAAGCTACTTTTCACCAGTCTTTATATTTATCTATTTTATGTGTATAGGTGTATTTGCTTACATGTATGTATGTGCACCATGTGTGTGCCTGGTTTACACAGAGGTCAAAGGAGGGTGCCTGATCCCTTGGGACTAGAGCTACCTGGGTCCTCTGCAAGAGCAACAAGCGCTGTAAATCATGGAGCCATCTCCCCAGCCCTGCTCCAGCAGCTTAAGGAAAGCAGTCACTTCCTTGTACTACGATAATGGGTATTGCTATAGTTACTAAAATAAGAAAACTTATTTTAAAACATATTTAATTTGGGCTTATGTTTTCAGAGGGTTAGAGTCCATGATAACAGAGCAAAATAGCATCTTGATCTATGACACACCTCCAACAAGGACAAGTCTTTAATCCTTTCCAAACAACTCCACCAACTGAGGACCAAGTGTGCAAACATGTAAGGCTTGGGGAGCCATTCTTACTCAAACCACCAACAATATTGACTGATAGCATGAACTGTGGTGATGATACACACACTGAAGCCATAGCAACAAACTCCAGCAAAGTATAGCGATTACCATAAACACTGAAGCAAGTTCACTGGAGAGCCAATTCTAGCTTTGCCATTTACAAGCTGAGTGTGCAAGCTATTGTCTGTTGCTTCTAGCACCAAATCCACTCTTCCATCCTCCCACTGTATATACAAAATAGGGGCTAATGCTTGGAAAATGGTATTTTCAAACTCCCTTACCAAGTGGTCACCCATTTTCTTATACCTCAAGTTTAAAGAAAAGAGGAAAACAGATGGGGCTTTTGTAACCCCCTTCTAGCTCTCATATTCACTTGTCAGGAGCAAAGGGAGTCCAAGATTCCAAATTCCACCCCTCAGCAATGCTGGCAGCCACAACAATGACCTCATCCACCTCCATCATTTGAGTATCAGCTGATCTTGCCTTTTGGTTGCCAGAAAATCAAGTAAGCCTTCCTGCCAAAATGGTTAGTGGTACCTTGCAAAGCTCAGAGCACCAAGCAACCAGCTCCGCCTCCCCGAAGAACAAAAGGACAGTCTCTCAAAGTTTCCTTCCAAGAGTTAATCATTTGCCATGTGATGTTTCTCACACACACACACACACACGCATGCACACACACACACGCATGCACACACACACACACACGCACACACACAGGCACACACCAAGCTTCAGGTTTCTGGTAACACTTTCTCTTCTCTTCCCAAAAGTTCTCAACTCCCACCCCAAGATTCTTAATTAGTAGGTATTGAGTATTGCTGGGCATCAGGATTTTTAAGTGCACCGAAGGTAAAAAAAAAAAAAAAAAAAAAGGCAGGAAGGCATTTTACAAATAATGAGAAAAGTATAATGCATCTCTATCCATATCTTATACTACCAGGTCACTAAGACCATCAGCACATTTGCAAAAATGTTGACCACAGGGAAGGTGGAAGCAAGGAGGGCTGTGTCATTAATCCTCAAAATCAGAAAGCAGCTACAGAAAATTTGCATGGGCAGCACAAGGCCTGGCGACAGACCAGAAACTGAGAAGTAAGAGTGTTCTCCCTGATCATACGGGTGCTTTCATTTCATTAGAGAAAGGAAGCTAACCTCACATAAAAAATAAAGAAAAATACATAGACAATAAAAGGATAATTGGCATAAAAATGCAAAATGCAATGAGATAATTTGGGCTAGTATTTTGAACAGTTCTGTGTACATCTACAGGCCTGCTGCAACAGGTGACACACTGGCCTCCACCTACAGGCCCTGAGTCAGACTATAGATAGTCCTGTCAGAATCTCCAGGGGTGCCTGAGTCAGACTGTAGATAGTCCTGTCAGGATCTCCAGGGGTGCCTGAGTCAGACTGTAGATAATCCTGTCAGGATCCCCAGGGGTGCCTGAGTCAGACTGTAGATAGTCCTGTCAGGATCCCCAGGGGTGCCTGAGTCAGACTGTAGATAGTCCTGTCAGGATCTCCAGGGGTGCCTGAGTCAGACTGTAGATAGCCCTGTCAGGATCTCCAGGGGTGCCTGAGTCAGACTGTAGATAGTCCTGTCAGGATCCCCAGGGGTGCCTGAGTCAGACTGTAGATAGTCCTGTCAGGATCTCCAGGGGTGCCTGAGTCAGACTGTAGATAGTCCTGTCAGGATCTCCAGGGGTGCCTGAGTCAGACTGTAGATAGTCCTGTCAGGATCTCCAGGGGTGCCTGAGTCAGACTGTAGATAGTCCTGTCAGGATCTCCAGGGGTGCCTGAGTCAGACTGTAGATAGTCCTGTCAGGATCTCCAGGGGTGCCTGAGTCAGACTGTAGATAGTCCTGTCAGGATCTCCAGGGGTGCCTGAGTCAGACTGTAGATAGTCCTGTCAGGATCCCCAGGGGTGCCTGAGTCAGACTGTAGATAGTCCTGTCAGGATCCCCAGGGGTGCCTGAGTCAGACTGTAGATAGTCCTGTCAGGATCTCCAGGGGTGCCTGAGTCAGACTGTAGATAGTCCTGTCAGGATCCCCAGGGGTGGGTTTACAGTACCATTCTCAGCATATCCCAGTATCAGCTAAATCTGCAAAACAAATAAGCAGCAACTTTAGATATTTAATGTACAGATGGTTGAGGTATAACATTCTAGAAGTTATATAACTTATCTGAAGTTCCTATTTAACTAAGCTGTACTGAATCTTATCAGTACTTTTTAAAGCGTCCTGCAAGCAAAGACAGAGCTGAGCGAGCGTCTAACTCAGGCTTCTATGACCCTCAAGCTTTACCTTCTATGGTCTCTAATAAATGTTAGCTTGCTTGCTTATTTATTAAAAAAAAAAAAAACAAAACAAAAAAACAAAAAAACAGGTCACCCAAGACAGACCTGTTCATCCTGAAAACTCTGTGGATGAAGCAATCAGCACAAGGCCATTTGCCCAAAGTTGTGACGCAGGGTACCAACTTATCAGAGGAACAGAAGTCCCTCCTGGACTGACAGTCCTACAGCTTTCATAAGCATTAAAGCAATTTGAAAATATAGAGCTCTCAATGGGATTACAGCCCCCTGATTCGGTTGCCTGTTACTTATTCTGTATTAATAACCCCATTCTACGGCCAGCCATTGGATAGAGATGGTTGATCTCATAAAATTTTAAAGTAAACCTGTTTTTGTTCCCAGGAGGGCTCAGTGTGACAGAACATATTATAGAAGATTGACAAGAAAATATTTGGGTAGCTAGGACATTCTCAGGGGCAGAATAAGAGACTTAAATGATTTACTTGGCAAGAGGTGACACTTCTAAGAGTGGCTGGCACAGAGACCTCAGTCAGTGAATAAGAAGACATCCCTCAACCCACTGTTTAGGGAAACTAACCGACTCTAATGCTACTTAACTTCATCACCCCTCACTTAGGTTGTCATTACTGAATATTTTTCCTCACCATTACACCACAGCACCATTTCTTAAACATGAAGTTTATTATAAACTCGAAACCCTCAAATCTTAGAAAGCACAAGGTTGAGATTTTATGTTTTCAAGGGATTTGGGGTCCTGGGGGAGTTTCAGGGCTTTTCTTGGGTTGCTCTAACCGGCATGTTTAATAAATCACCCAGCTCTTTATACATACCTGAGAACTAGGACTGACACACAGAGGATTAAGGGGAGTTGCCCTGCAAGGAAGCAAGAGTGGGGTGGTCATGGGGTACCTCCTTTGAGAATAAGTCCCATCTTGCACAAGTATTAGTTTTTCAGATACACTTTTGTCTTAGGATTTTATTTCTGAGAAGAGACACCATGACCAAGGCAATTCTTACAAAAGAAAACATTTAACTGGGGCTGGCTTACAGAGATTTAGTCCATTATCGTCATGGTGAGAAGCATGGCAGCATCCAGGCAGACATGGTGCTGGAGAAGGAGCTGGAAGTTCTACATCTTGATCCTTGGGCAGCAAGGAGGAGACTGTGTGCTACACTGGGCATAGCCTGAGCATAGGAGACCTCAAAGCCACAGTGACACACTTCCTTCAACAAGGCCACACCCCCTAATAGTGTCACTTCCTGTGAGCCAAGCATTCGAACACATGAGTCTACAGAAGCCATACCTAGATGTATTTTATTATGAAGACATTGGAGTTATTCTTTAAGGTAAATGACAGGTTCATAACCTTGAATGAACTTTGCTTTGTTAATTTTTAAAGAATTTCTGTGCACATAGATGGGGTGAAATCCTGAGAATCTTTCCAGCTTACTTCTCCTTAAATTCTGAAAATGTGTGCATACACACACTCATATTCACACTCACCACGTGGTTGTGTGAAGCCCAGTCCCTTGAGGTGGTTGTTTCAAAATGGATATGTAACCAGAGATGAGAAGTTGGTGACACTCTTCAGCTAATTCTCACTGAAGATAGCAAGGGAGGCTACGGGGACATCAAAGGAAAGGTAATAGTGATGTTTTTTTTGAAATGTGCAAATAGCTATCTGCCTTAGAGAAACATGAACCAAGGCAAATTGGGTGGGGGAGGAGAGGGCAGGCAAGAAATGGAAGGGAAGTAGAGAGGGGGATGGAAGGAAATGGATAAAAAAAGAAAGGAGAGGGGAGGGGAGGGACAAGGACAGGAGGAGAAAGGAGAGGAGAGGAGACAAGGGGAGGACGGGGAGGTCCCCTGGTTCCTCTAGCATCCTAACCATAAATCTCTTCCTTATTTTAATGTTTTGAAAACTCTCTCTCTCTCTCTCTCTCTCTCTCTCTCTCTCTCTCTCTCTCTCTCTTCTCTCTCTCCCTCTCCCTCCTTCCCTCCAAAAACAATCCAGACTTCCACATAAAGATAAAATATAATTTCTACTTTATAGATAAGAAATCTAAGGTACCAAAGTTGTGCTATATGGCTTTGCCATAACTAAAAATTAGTCTCTACATGAAAGCCATGAAAGCCAGTGCTTAGAGCTCACCTTGCCCATAGCAGTAACTTCAGAAACCTGACAGGTCAACTCAAAGAATGCACTTAAAGTGTGATCAAGTCTATGTGTGTCCATGAAACAGAAACTTCAAATGCTACTACCCTTATTTAGTATGATGCACTCTTTTATTTTATATTCTATTTCATTTTTTCAAATGCTGTTTGTGGCCCACTAAATTCATTTCACCTCCCACTAAACTGATTTCATAAGCCACTAGTGGGTTCAAATTTGTAACTGTTTAAAAAAAATGTACCATAGCCTCTTTCACAATATAGTGCTAATTAAATAATCCTTCTCCCAACTATAGATTTCCCTTAGGTGAAACTCTAGAATATGTAGATTTCCTTCTGTGCATATGTAAACTGCAAGTCACTCCTTTCTACAATGATCAGAGAAGGAGAGGGCTGAGAGAGAAAAAAGAAGAGGAGGGAATGGATCACACCTAAGGGCAGTGGTTTACCACCAAGTCACCAGACACAAACAGGATGTGTCTATTCTATCAAACTGACCTTCAGGATGTCCCATGTCATAGGAGTGACACAGGAAGTCCAACAGAGCCAACTAATCGGGGCCCACGTGGGGCCTATGGAGACTGAGGCTCCAACTAAGGACCATGCACAGCCTGGACTTAGGCCCTCTACATCGATGTGGCTGATGGGCAGCTCGGTCCTCATATGGGTCCTCTAGTAAGAGGAATGGGGGCTGGCTCTGACATGGACTCCTGTTGCCTGCTTCTCACTCACTTTCCCCTGGTAAGACTACCTTGTCAGGCCGCAGGGGAAGAGGATAAGCTCAGTCCTGACGCAACTTGATATGCTGGAGTGGAGAGTGTTCTCCTTCTCTGAGGAGTAGGGGAGGGGGATAGGGGAAGCAGAGATGGAGGGTGGGACTGGGAGGAGAGGAGGGAGGGGGATATCACTGGAATGTAAAGTGAACGATTAATAAAATAAAATAAAACAAAAATAAAAACCACTCTGCAATGTTACGTAGTTGCCTGTTCAAAACCAAATAGGCACTGCCTACCAAAAATGTTTATAATGCTACTTTCTGATAGATGTTACAATCTTACCATGATTATATATTTATATATATATATAAAACCCCAAAATATGTAAAACTTGAAACAATAATAGTTAATAACAATATTATGTCAGATAGAAAAAAAGGATGCCCCATATCTATTCATGCCTGCATGGAGCCTAAATTTAACTTGCATAATATCTTATTATTTTATGATTATTATATATGTATGTATATAAGATCTTGTAAGAGTTAGACATACAATAGCATGCACGTGGAGGTCAAAAGACAGCCTCAGATTTTGTTGTAGATATCTCCTTCCACTATAGGTTCTGGGATCCAACTCAGGTCATCAGGCTTGCATGGATATACTTTTACCCACTGAGCCATCTCACAGGCCCTAACTAGGACAATATCTTTAAAACATCAAGGCATTATAAGTTTAACAGTGCTTTTGGCCTTCCTTTTTCTTTCCCCTTGTCTGAGCTTCTTAACTCACTGAGGCATTATCAGTGCCAGATACTCAGGTCAAAAGATCACTCCAGATTCTTACTACAGAATATATCCCAAATCTCAACGGAGATGCCACTGGGAGCACCCAGAGACCTCACTTTCCACTGGCTTTTACAACAGCTGCCTGTGATCCCACTCACTACACAGTTGTCAGCATAACCTTTGAAAACTAACTCCAACAATGACTTCCTACATTGAATGCCCCTCCCCGTGTTAATCTCCACAGAGTATTCCACCTCATCTTAGGAAAAAGCCACCGTGTTCCCACATCTCCCAATATGTTTCCAAACTCGCCTTCCTCAGTTCTCTTCACAGCCAAGCGGTCTCTTCCCTACAACAGTTATTTCTACCTCAGAACATTTCTGCTTCTTGGTCCTTTCTGCAAGAAACAGTCTCTTTTCACACTTTGACGTCCTCCATTGAAGGTCCAGGTCAGTCCAATTAGCCCAGTCCTTCTAGACTCTTCTATCTTCCTCCTTCCCTTTGGTGGTGGTAACACTTGAAGCACCAGTGAATGAAACAGTTTTATAAAGTGGTGGAAAATGTAGAAGTGAGGTGTACCTGGAACAAACGGCCTACTGGGAGTGGGTCTTCAGAGACTGTGGCTGACTCTATCACCTCATCCTTATCTTTTTCTCTGATTCCTGTCCACCATGAGACAAAAACCTCCACTGTGTATCTGCACCATCTGTTATGTTCAAGTGCATGGGGTCAATCAACCCTGGAAGCAAAATAAATCTTCCTATACATTTCTTTTCTGTTTAGTCACAGTAACAGGCATCAGCGAACATGACTGTTTCATCATCCGTTGTGACACTCACTTACATCTGACGTGATATGTGCATCTGTCTTGTTCCTGACCTGCCTCCTTCAGTGGACTGTAATCCGTGGTTGCAGGCACTGACTGTGGCTCTGAAGACACCACCACTCACTGCAGGCAGTAGGAAGGGATCTAAGGCTCCAGTGAAGACTTAGTAACATGTCAGAAGGGAGAGAGAAGAACAGATATGTTAAAACTTCGGGGTTTAGTTGTGAATACCAGGACTTCAATGTAGGGGTCCCGACAAAAATTTCAGCAGAGTTTGCAACCGACCGATTTGAGAATAGTGCGCTGTTTGAAAATAGTGGTCACAGTGAATGAAGGTTTTGATAGCTTTAAGAATAATGAGCCATTGATAACCTAGTCAAATAATACTATGAAAAGATTTATTGCCACTCTGATAAGATCTAGTTTACAAGTAGGCTATGTAATGTAAAAGACTTTTCAGACTGTGTTGCAACAAATGGTTTTTGTAACTTTATCTTTCTGGTTAAGGTCTTGGGTTTTTTTGTTTGGTTGATTTGGGGGCTTGGGGTTTTTTGTTTGATTGGTTTGTTGGTTTGTATTTTTGAGACTATGTTTCTCTGTGTAGCCCTGGCTGTCCTGGGACTTGTTCTGTAGACCAAGCTGGCCTGGAACTCAGCCATTCACCTGTATCTGCCTCCCAAGTTCTGGCATTAAAGGTGTGCACCACTACCACCTGGCCAAGGTCTCAGTTCTTAATCCTGTTAATCTAGGTCTCCTTTCTGTCTGAGCTAATATATAAAGTACTTTACCCAGAACATAGTAGGTCCTCAATAAATATATATTGCTGGTTTTCTGTGATTGCTTTTAATAACCCGCTGCAAAGCCCATGTGGTGCTCACAATACATGCTCTCTGAACTGGATAATTACCACACAGAAATCTAACACAACTAAGTCTAACACAAGAAAGTGCCTATTCTCCTGTTCTCGTGGATTATCATATGGGATCATTATGAGGAGGAACACTGGAAAGAATGTGAAAGAAATTAGTTTTAGGCATCATATACTAAGTGGATTAAATGACAAGTCCACACCCTTCCCCCACATCGGGCTACCTTGTGCTATGAACAACAGTGAGACTGCATCATGGAATCAAAAGATAAAAATGTAAAATGGCAAAGCAACAGAATTTTTTTCATTTTTTTTATGTGCATTGGTGTTTTGTCTGCATGTGTGCCTGTGTGAGGTTGTCAGATCCCCCAGAAGTGAAGTTATAGACAGTTGTGAGTTGCTATGTAGGTGCTGAGAATAAAATCCAGGTCTCTTAATCGCTGAGCCATCTCTCCAACCCAACAGAATTCTTTGATGGAAGACCAGAGGTGAAATACCAGACCTGTCCGTGCATCTGCCACAAAGCAAGCAACTTCCTACATGGCTCATTAAAACTGCAGGAGAAGCAGGCTCTGAATATTTTCTATTAAGTAAGGGTGCTGAATAGAAATTGATTTTGTATTTATAAAAATGTAATATGTGTAAAATGCTATACGTAAGTCAAAGTGTAATCTTTACAGTTAAAACATGAGCTTCATAAAAATGTATAGCAAATGCCAATCAAATGTTTATTAATTAATTAATGAGGGAGGCAGTGATAAAGGCATGGTTCAGAGAACATTTTGAGAAGTGGGGCATGTACAGGCACTTAAAGAGAAAGTGAGGATGACACTGCAAGGTCAGATAGGAAAGAGATGAATGCTCCACAGGGCAACAGGAGCTGTGACCTTTGGAGTTATCTTTGCTATGAGACAGGAATTATCTGCATCTCTGCCACATGTGATCTACTTGCTCACATGAAATCTCACTGAATCTGAGTCCTTAACTAATCGCAAGTAGTAAAGCCAATAAAGATAAAATCCAAGGATCATTAATCGTCTTCAGGTCACCTTGGCAGATGATGCCTTTGCTTGGACACTGGAAGGCCACTTCATATTTCAGGTAATTTTTCTTAACAATATTCTCTATTAACTTGTTATATCAGAGTCATGTGTGGTGGCACACACCTGTAATCACACCACTTGAGAGGTGGAGGCAGAAGGATCAGGAGATTTTGTGTGCGTGCATGCGTGTGTGTGTGTGTGTGTGTGTGTACATATACACACATATACGTATATAGGTCTATACATGCATACATACCTTATATATGTATTTGTGTGTATCAGAAGGCTGCAGAGATGAGCCAGAGGTTGAGGAGCATAGTTTAGATCCTAGCACCTATGTAACAAGTTGAGTCCCAACACATAGCAGCACATATGCCTATAACCCAAACCCTAAAGAGGATAGAAAAAGGAGGGTGGAGCCGGAAGTGCTTCTGCGGTTTGTGGCTTCCAACCAAGCCAAGAGCAAGTCCAGCATTCAGGGAGAGACCCTGCCTCAAAGGAATAGGAAGAGGACACCGGACACCCTCTTCTCCATACACACGTACACACTCACACACACACACAACATTAAAGACATTAAAAACAAAAATTGTTAGCCCTTATTTTTGTGAGTAAAATCTGCAGACACGCTCACAGTATGTCTGTCCTGATTCTGAGAGAAAAGAAGAAATTTGACACTCTTGTGTGTGTTGTTTCTGCTTGGTGTGGCTGGCACTGCCTGTCAGCACTGGATCAGTTTTCTCCTCCACTAGACACCTGGGTCTTCAGGATCAGGTCCTGATTTCAACATTTCCCTCTCTTATTACAAATTGGTACCGTCGGGGCTGGAGAGATGGCTCAGCGGTTAAGAGCACTGTCTGCTCTTCCAGAGGTCCTGAGTTCAATTCCCAGCCACGACATGGTGGCTCACAACCATCTATACTGGCATGATGCCTTCTTCTGACATGTAGATATACATGCAGATAGAACACACACATAAAATAAATAAATAAATACATATTTAAAAAAAAAAACAAATTGGTACCGTCTAGAGATTCTGTCTACATTCTGAGGACTCGGGACTGACACCTGGGTAAATAAGTGACTGTAGCAAAAGCAGAATGGTTGTCCTGGATCAAGACAAGCTCTGGAGAAGCTGAGCATGGGTCCAGGCCATGAAGACCTATCACCTAGCTTAGCCTCACTGAGCTCCAGGCTGCAGAGCGCCCATCATTCTAAGACAAGCACAAGTCAGTCATGGGCAGTTGTGTCTGGAGTAGGGCAGAGACACTATCTCCTTCAAAAGTCAACTGAGGACTATGAAGTGCCAGCTGACTTAGGAGAAACTCTAGAAGGAGCTGAGCCAAAGTTGATCCTTCCTAGGTATCGTTCCTGCTTTGCTGTCCTGAAACAAGTTGTCCAGTAAGTGCAAGGAAGTGGGGGGGGGGGCTGTTGTTTCCTGGGGCTTTAAGAATCTGAGGTGACAAAGACACAGCAAACATACTCTTAATTTTGAAAAGTGCCACAAAGTTATTAATCAGGCCTTTCTAGATGAATAGAAAACACGCACACACACACATACACACACACACACACACACATACACACACACACACACACACACACACACACACACACACACACGAGGGTGAACACATATGAAGATTTATTGGGTTGTCTTATGTAATTAAAGTCTGACTAGTCCAGCAATGGCCACCCTCAGGCTGCACAGAACAGTACCTAAGTCCTCATTCTGAGGCACTTGGAGTCTCAGTGCTAGTGATACAGCCTAGGGCAATGCTGATAACCCCTAAGCACCAAGTGGCTCCAAGTCTGACTCAAAAGGCTAAAGGAAGGAGAGTCTGGTGTCCATGGACAAAGGCAGCTTTCTGGGCCGTTAGCCTGTTGTATTGTGGGCCCCACATTTGAGGTTCCTTTTCCTCTCCACTACAGTCTACATGTCAGTTGTCACTGGCAACGCCCTCACAGGAAGTACTCTTGGCTAGTTTTCACACATCTCTTGGTCCAGTCAAGGCTAACTATCAGATAAAGCGAAGCCAGTGAGAACCTGGACCGGAAGCCCAGCCTTCAGCACAGTGGTATCTGGTGCTAGAAAAATATAATTATAATGCAGCCAAACCCTATTTGCTGATAATGAAAAAATATTTAAGATGGCCCTGTACCGTGTGAAGAGCTTGTTTTCCTCCAGATTCATAAAGGGAAATGAGATACAACAGTAAAGGTCTTCGATGCATGTGTTCCCCAAACTGAGTACATGTTCTTTATATTTCTATGATTTAATATCATCACTTGCTAACAGCCAAGGCATAATGCTATGTAACACTAAATACTAAGACATCTAAAATATGGGCACATTTTAGAGTCTATAGGCACAAATTTCACCAATCTTTTGGTTTATCTCGGTTATTTGATCCACTCTTGGAGCAAAATGGCCTATTCAAGGCATATAAATATTTATAGACACTAATATTTTTAGCTGTGCTCCATCTGGTACCTAGCATGTAACAGGTGCTGATTCCTGCTTGATCATCAGTGCGGGGAATGTGGAATAGTACACTACAAAGGCGGAGCACCTAGAAAGCCACGGTGCAGCAAAAAATGGTCTGAAGGAAAGGACTCCTTCTCTGACCCAAAAGGAGGTACATCACCTCCTCTGCCCGAGTAAATGAATCTAGCCAGTCACTGTGACTTCTTTTGTGGACTTGTGCTAGTCCCACCAGAATGCCTTATCCATGGCTGTACTAACTGCTGACACTTAACTGCTCGAGACCTTTATATAGCTCACTTCTCAGCTGAGGTTTAATCCTGGATAGCCAATCCTTTGCTGTTCTTTAGTAAGTGGCAAAGGTCCCGCCCTTTGTGCATGGAGTCCAGGGATGCTCCTGTAATAATATTTCAGCACCTTGATGGTGGAGCGAGTAGGAGCTCACAACATTGAGGGCCTCAAAGAAGTAATTCTAGCCATACCAGATCTAGGTCATACTGGTGACCTGAATTTTCGTCATAAAACAATCGGCCGGGTGATCGAGCGGCACGCCAAAGAGACTCCTGGGCATTCCTTAGTGAGGCCCCCATGAACCTGTGCACAACTGAGCTTCGGCAATGTCCCTGCCACTATGTTGTCCATCTGCACAGACACGTTCCGTATGAGAGTTGTTTAGCTGGGAACCAAAGGACAGTACATTGTACGTTCTTTAAGGACTACCTGCTGTTGCTGCCTCTGCCCAAATTAAACAACCTGTAAGCCTCGGCACTGCAGCTGGGTCACACCTCTGGGGACCAGTGAATACACTGTGCTGAGTATCCTTCGTGTCTTCCTGGGAGCCTATCAACATGGCAAGTACACCAATGCACAGCAATATATGCCTCATGTATCACCCCTAACTCTCACGGCAACGCCAACTCCTGGGCCTGAGACAGCAGCCTAAAGCGGTGGTTCCCACAATGACCTGGTGAGAGGCTGATCTACTTTTCTGTGTCTAATATATTAGAGACTTTTTTTTTTGTAAAATAGTATTGAAATACTATTTTAAATACCCCTTAATGGTACACAAAGAAAATATAAGCCTAAGTTTCTATTACTATGTTCAACAAAGCTATGCTTTTTTTCTTCTTCAAAATCTCTGAATATTTGCTGTTCATTTCAATATATTACACACAAAGGACTAGGACTGGTCAGAGACTGGTATTTTTTAACTAGCTCAGGTGTGAGAGCGTGCTGGCAGCCACTTAGACAACACCTTCTCCTTCTCTCTTGGCAGCCTGCTTGAGAAAAAGCCTTGTACACGGAGCTGTCCAGGTAGGTTTTGTGAATTCAGCAGGCATGCAGATGCATATAGAGCATCTATGGAAAATACACACAACATGAGAGAATGTGCTGACCTCAGCTCTATCCCCAGCATCCACATGGTAGAAGGAGAGAACCAACGCCTGAACTTTATTTTGATTCTAAATGTGTGCCAGAGCACACACTTGACCACACTCACCCACATTCATACATATGCAAACCCCTACACAATATACACAAACAAATGTAAAAAGTTATAAAACATGCAAAAATATTAATAACATATACACAATCTACATATATGTATACACACACACACACAGAGAGTGGAGTTTTATTCACCTATAAAGAATAATTAAACTATGTCATTTGCAAAGACAGCCGGAACTGGAGTTAATCATGTTAAGACCTAAAAACACAAATATCCCATTTTTCTCTCATATGTAAAATCTCATATATAAAAATATATTTATTTAAATATATATGACATGAAAGCAAAAGAGCTATAATGGGGGAGAAATGGGTCTAATGTAAGGGGAATGGGAGAGATAATTAACAAGGGATTAAAAACAAAACATTGTTAATCTCATGTGGAATCTAGATTGAAATATGTATACATAAATATGCGTGTGTGTGTATGTGTGTGTTAAATGTAAAATATAATTTGAAAGTAGAGATAGAGCTATGTGGATGGGGGCACTGACTATAGGGGAGGAGGGTTAGGAAAGACAGTGGGTAGGGGAATAAGAGCAAGTTTTGATGGTATATATATATATACAAAAATGTTGTACTCAAAAGGTATTATTTTGTATACTAATAAAAATATAATATGTAATTTGTATATCACTGCACCACTGGTTGCAGTAGCAAGTATAAACTTACTCAGGTTCAAGGCAAGTCTCAAAACAAAGGCTCCTCTATCCCAGACAACAGTCTTACTCTCCACCCATTTCCAGCTCCAGGCCGTGAAGACAAGGGATTTTTCGTTCCCACCCATGCCCGATATTAAACAAGGCTATTCTGAGCAGGGAGAAGAGCCCGAGCACACCTCCTAGCCCAGCAGTTAATTTTAATCCATAATCAACCAAAGCTGTCCTTTCTTCTTCCTTGGGGAACTTAAGATTTCCAGATTCTGGAAATGTGGGTATCTCACTGACTGGCCGATCCCCAAACAGCTCTCACACATGGAGACCTTGCCTGTCTCTCTCATGCTCATCACAGATGACTGATTGTTTCACAGTCTCTGCAGAAAATATACCCATTTTCCCATGAACCTCCCCCACAGCCCAGGTAGCTCACCATCCACCCTCAGATTTGTTTACTTGAAAGGGAAAGCTGGGATTTGTATATGTGTTTTGATCTATTTTTTGTGTGTGTAAATAAAAAAAAAACTATGCTTAGATGAATATAACCCAGTATAATTTATTCTTTCCTGCTCCTCACACGCAACCTGAGGTCCTATTTCTCTAAGGAAAGATTCTTTCATTACTGCATTGTCCCAGCCACACTGCTCCCTTCTTCCCTGTTTATAAAAACACTTCTGGGAAATTAAAACAAGATATGCTATTTTCCAGAGAAACTAAGCTTAGGCAGACAGCACTGTTTTAAGTGCTATTGGAAACTCAAAACCTAGTACAGTGATTAGCAGACATTGTGCAAATGGTTAATTATGATGATGGAGATGGTGTCTAAACCCACCTACTCATCAGGAAAACAAAAAGGAAAGAAAACCGTTAGTTCGGAGACTGCAGACCCAACTTGGGGAACAACGCTGTCCTGATACTTAGTTCGGAGACTGCAGACCCAACTTGGGGAACAATGCTGTCCTGATACAGCTTTTGGGAAACTTCAACCCCCCTTTGTCTGCCCAGCTTAGGGCTGGAAAGCCACCACCTCCTATTTTCCATATTTGATTTGGACTGGGGACCTGAGGCTGAGGTCTGAGATGGCTACCCCTCCTGCTCAGCACCCTACCTTGGCCTCCCTAACTGTTATTTCTCCTATTATTATCTCATCAGCACCGGGCACGTGCTTCCAGGAGGTAGACTCTTCATTAACAAGTAGTCAACAGGACAGTCAGATTCCCAGGGCAAAGGGAAATCTGCAGATGGAGGAAACAGACACTGGGGAGGGGGAATCTATCTCACTTCCTACAGGGGCTATGTTTTCTTGTCAAACTCAGATTCGGACTTGCCTACCTGGCTTCCCAAAACTTTCCTTCCTAAGTTCCTTCGGCTTCAGCCAGTTCACGCTCTCAAATTAAATCTGCTTTTATGCTCCATGAAATATCTGAATCAGCAGTTTTTAAACACTCGATATATCTTTAAATGCCAACAGACAACAAGTATAGCAGGTGTTTAATTGTGGTTTAAGGATCTACATTGTTCACATTTTACAATCACAATTAAAATTAAGCAATAACACCAAAGGAGTTCCGGTGCACAGCAATAATACTTCCCCATATAGTGAAATTGATAAGGACCCAGATATAATGGTGCCCATCGTAGTAACCCTGTGGTGACTGATTGCTATTCTGCTCTTAGCAAACAACCAAGAAATACTTTATTATTTTTTTTCAGAATTATCAATTTGTTTCCAGGGTATGTGAACAATGGAAACCTTAAGGGAGAATGCAATAGTTAGCGAGGTATTAAAACAGTTATATAACTAATAAAAACGCTAAATCAACTTAGATATGCAGCAGTGTGTCATTTCCATTTTAATAAAAAAGTACATTATTCTCTTCCCGAAATTACAAAATTTTATTTTTTTTTTACTCCGTGCCAACATATTTGGAAAGTAAAAAAGTCATAAATCTACGGTTTCTGGAATTGTCGTTTATTTGACTCTCTAGTCCTTAAAAAAGATAGAATAAAAACAGGCATTTTCATAAAACGATCGATTTGAAAAATTATTTGCATTCTCTGCTTGCAATTTTTTTTTCTTTGGGAGGTTGGAGGAGGAGCATGGGGACTTATAAATAAAGCACATTTGATTTTCATAGCATCCCTGTATGCTGTGTGTGGAGGCCTCTGAATGCCTGCTCAGAAAGGCCGTGCACGGGAATGCTTTACTGAGAAAAGCACTCCATCCTCCACTGTGCAGGCTACAGGATAACAAAAGCCCAGGCAGTGGGTCAGGCTCCTGTTCAATTAAGTCCAGGCCTTGGCCAGATGGGAGACAGTCTGCACACAGAGCCAGAGGGCTGTGACAGCTCTCACATTTATAGGCCTGGGATGCCTTTGGAACTTGTGGCTGCAAATCTGGGCTGAAATGAGCACATCTTACATCAGCCAGTTTAGATGCACTCATTTCTAGCACACAGAAAAAGGCATATCAATATGAACCGGTCATGACTTCCAACACCCTTGATAATTCTCGTGGGTTTATTGCCCGGGCTGAGAATAAATGTCTTCCCACAGGGAGGAGTTAACCTCTGGAAGGGCCTGAGTGTAGCATTTTGGAACTGTAAGATCATTCGGAAAACCTGAATAAAGGCGGGTCAGATAGGACCTGTGAATTCACCCCTGCACTCTGGTCCCAGTCCAACAGCAAAGTGAGAACTGAGCAGTGCTCCCATGGAAGGTATGTGCTTGCTCTAGGCTACTTAAAAAGAAATATCTGGGGACAAGGCATTTGCCTCCTAGGTGCTTCTGATTGTATCTCTCTCTGTCTCTCTCTCTGTTTCTCTCTGTTTCTCTCTGTTTCTCTCTGTTTCTCTCTGTCTCTCTGTTTCTCTCTGTTTCTCTCTGTTTCTCTCTGTTTCTCTCTGTTTCTCTGTTTCTCTCTGTTTCTCTCTGTTTCTCTCTGTTTCTCTCTGTTTCTCTCTGTTTCTCTGTTTCTCTCTGTCTCTCTGTCTCTCTGTCTCTGTCTCTCTCTCTCTCTTTCTGTGTGTGTGTGTGTGTGTGTGTGTGTGTGTGTGTGTGTGTGTGTGTGTAAACACGCATATCATGGCATATGTAGAGGTCAGAGAACAACTCTGTGGAGTCAGTTCTTTCCTTCCAACTTGACATGGGTTCCAGGGATTAAACTCAGGAAGACAGTCTCCTGTGGCAAGCTCCCTTCCCTGTTGAGCCATCTCATTCGCCACCCCCTGCCAGGTGATTCTGACACACGAATGTACATCAAGGAATCTGAGTTGAGTGGCATTAAAATTAGCGCACGTTTTACACTTTTATTCACTGGAACATTTTTTGTGTGTTATTAGTGATACAGTTCTCTTCTTTGATCCCAAATATTCAAGTGAAGTTGTAACGAACCAAGGCCACAGGCCATGTTTATTCCCTGACTTTACTGTTTGAAGGGTTGTATAAACTCCCTCAATCTAACTTAACATAAATTTGGAAGACTTGAGAGAGGTTTATGAGACTGGGATGAAAAGAGGAAATGGAGCGAGAGCAGACAGGAAGCAAGCACAGGCCAGGAAGTTTGTAAATAAAATCTTATTCACCATCTTATACAGAAATTGCTTGATTCCCATTGCACAGACGAAACAAACAAACAAACAACCCAAGGCCCAGAGTTTAGCTGGCATGCCTGGGGTCACCTTGTTAGAAGTAACTGGAAGTCATAGCAACTGGCTGCCCTGAGTTATTCTTTTCCCCAGACCATCCAGAGGCCCTGCTCACAAATGTGGAGAAGCTCTACCCTGATTGCTGTATGCCTCGAGGTGGGTCACATGTCCCTCATGCGTCACACCAATCACAGGGGGTGAACTGCTGTCTACCGGCAATGAATGGAACAGGCAAACTTACTCAACAAATTGGGCTATGAGTAACCAAACGCAAAGGAGTTGCCAAACGTTAGAGGAACTACAAAACAGACAGGGCAGCTGGCATCGCCTTACCCAGCAGAGGCTCTTCATATTCTTACTGTCTGCTTTGCATTGCACCAAGGGAAAACATAAGACATTTTTAGAAATGAGGACCTTTTATTATATCAAATAACTTAAGCTCCAGGTCTGGGGGAGTAGCTCAGTTAGTAGAACATTTGCCTAATATATTAAAGCCCTGGGTTCCACCCCCAGTACCAAAGAAACCAAGCATAACGGCACATGACAGCACTGGAAAAGCAGAGACAGAAAGATCAGACGTTCAAGGTCACACTCGGCCACATAGTAAGTACCAGGCCATCCTGAAGTACATGGGAAACTGCCTCAAAAAACAAAATCATGGGGCCTGGAGAGATGAGTCAGTTAGCAGGAGTAATAGTTGTTCTTCCAGAGAACCTGGCTTCAATTCCAAGTACCCACATGACAGCTAGTAGCCATCTGTAGTTTCAGTTACAAGGCATCCAGGATGCCCTCTTCTGGTCTCCCTGGACACTAGTTATCAGTGCGGTCCACAGAGATACATGTAGAAAGCATTTAAGATAGTTAATTAATTAATTAATTAATTAAAAATTAGTGTAAATTCTGAAGAGGGAAGTGGGCAGTCAGTCAACTTTGACTCACGCTGACCTCTGACTCTCTATCACATAAAGATGGAGCAACCATCCACAGAACAGGAGAGTCTGGTTTTTTTTTTTTTTAATATCAGGGCAAGCAAACATTTCCCCTAGATATCTGTGTGTTTATATCCCAGGTCACAATGTAGCAGGGTTACAGGGACCACCCACCTCCAACAACTGTCTAGGGCAGTGAGATCCATGCATGCCTTAGACTAATGAAAATGTTGGTTTCTCGAAACTATTCCTTGAATAGTGGTTACCAGAATGAAATCAGAGTTCTGTCAGTAAAGGCTTAGAGGAAATCTATCTGAGGTGACCCATCTATAGTACAAGCCAGTCTCTCTCTCTCTCTCTCTCTCTCTCTCTCTCTCTCTCTCTCTCTCTCTCTCTCTCTCTCTCTCTCTCTCTCTCTCTCTCCTGCCCCTCACATGCACTGATGCATTTATGTTTTTCCCTGTATGGTCTGTATGAGTATATGACAGTGCTAGATTCTCTATAACTGGATTAGGGATAACTATGATCTGCCGTGTGGGTGTAAGGAATTGAACCCAGGTCCTATGGAAGAGCAGCCAGTGGTCTTCACCACTGAGCCATCACTCCAGCCCTGAGTACAAGTCTCTTTTGCTTAACCTGCTCAGAAGTCTCATCATGTAGGCTGCAGGAACAAGTTGCATAAAGTTCATTGATGGCACACTGGATACCATCAATGTGGTGTAGGGAAGGCAGTAAGCAATGGACAGAGAGGAGGAGGGCAGTCCTGGACTATTCATTTCTGAAAGAGAGTAGGACCTAACTCTAGGTAAGTGACACCTACAGAGGAAGTGCCAGGCTCAGAGCTGCATCCCTGGCTCCCTAGTGCCTGCACTACCTGGCCCGTACAGGAGGGTCGGTTACTCCTCCAGGCCAGCAAGCCTTAAATCCAAAGATGGAGTTTATATCATTGTGAGAGGTCGTGGTTTGAAAGTGAAGTTTCTTTTACAAGCTCATGCATTTGAACACATGGTCTCTAACTGGCATTGCTATTTTGGGAGGCTACAGATGCCTTGGGATGTGGAACCTGGCCTATAGATGTAGGTCACCAGGAGTGGGCTGAAGAGGTAATATCCTCTTCTAGTTATAGCCTGCGCTCTTTGCTTCTGGGTCAGCTACCATTATGCTCCCATCATTAATAACCAAGCCACCCTCATGACTTTCTTGTCATACTGGGCTAATATGTGCAATGTGAGCCAAAATAGAATCCTCCCTCCTGTAAGTTGCTTCCACTGGGTGTTTTGTCACAACCATGAAAAAGTAATCAATATGCTTACCAATCAGTGGAAGGGGAATCATGATGTGTTCATGGCACATCTCTCTCTACTTCATCCCATGGGTAAGGGTGGCGCTAGAGTCTGAGGTGAAGACAGCATTAGAAGCACATTTGTCCCTTTGGAAGAAGCTCATAAAGCAAGCAGGCAGGCCACCCAGTACCTCTTCTGTGGCTTGGTAGCAGGTGCCATTTGGGGCTTGGTGTGTAGTGAGTGAGCCACAAACCCCATGCAGGTTTAGATAGTCCTGTGCATATGGTTAATAAATAGGACCCACAGCCAGCCCATGCACCGGGCTTTTTGGTAACTTGGCATCCCATCTCTGTAGGCATCTTCTTGCTCATGGACACTTTATAGTTCCTACAGGTGTGTTGTGGTTTTCTAAAAGGCTACTCAAGCAGAGGACTCTCTGAAGTGGAGGTTAAACACACCCATGTAGGTGTGCTTATTCCCTCGTGGGTTAGAACATCAGCTCTGCCACTGAGTACTTTTGTGAGTTACTTCACCTCTCCAAATCCCAACTTCTTCACTATGATATGGCACTTCTATTTTTAGAGGATATAAAAATTGGGTAAGAGAAGGACGGGAAGTGAGTGGCCATAGCAAGGACTCAGTGGCTATCAAGTGTTATAGTAGGGAAAGAGCTGCCCCCAAAACAATAGACCAACAGACAAGACAGATAGCCTCAGACATGCACAAAGGATAGATACTCTCTGGAAATGAGGTTCTAGTGTCGGCAGATTCTGGGATGTCAGGGATGAGAGAGTTCTAAGAGACAACACGGGCCTTCTCACATTGCAATCTAGGAATACTGGATATATATATATATATATATATATATATATATATATATATATATATATATATATGAAAATGGAGCCATTTTCACCAACATCAGTACTTAAGACTCCATCCATACACCCAACATACATTTATTGGGAACTTACTATGGTCCAGATACTGTAGAGGACTTTAAGACCTTGTGCCCAGTATGTTCTGTTCATAAATTGTTTGTTTTGACAGTGTGAGATCCAAAAACAGTGTTCCAATGTAAGGAAATTATTCTGGAGAGTGAGTTGAGCTCATGAATTCCAGTAAACCTATTTATTGCCACGAAAGTGCTTCCACATCAATGCTCAGTTATCTGCAGATTGGCCTAGAACTATTCAATGCACGCCTGGCTGGGTGACTTTGTTTCTAGAGCATTAAGCCTGTTGTACTGTTACTTTTGTTTCTCTGTAACCATATTATCTGATACAAACAACTTAAGGGAGGAAATATTTATTTCCACTCGCAATTTCAGAGAGTTTCAGTCCATCACAGTAAAGAAAGCACAGCAGACAGACTCCATCTGAGGCAACAGAAGCATGAAGTGGGGCGCTGCTCATATCTTAAGAGGACAGGAAGCAGAGAGCACAGGCCCTTCCAGTTAGACCTCACCCCTTAAGGGTCCCCAATCAGTGCCAACAACTGAGGAACAAGTATTCCAAACCAGAGCCTGTAGGGTCACCTCAGAGTCTGCTGTGGTCTGAACGTAAAATATTTCTTATAGGTTTATGTGCCTGACAGGTTTTGGTGACCTGTGAAACCTTGCTGGATAGACATAGGGCTATCAGGGCAGGTGTATGGGCTATAGCTTGGCACTGTTCCTGGTTCAATCTCCAATATTCTTCATCCTTTAAGACATAAGGTGTTTCCTAGGTTCTTGTCATCACCAGCTCTTCCAGGGTTTCCTACCATGAAGGACTGTTGGTTTCTCAGACTGGGAGATCCAAACAAAGCTCCCCTTTAGCTCTTTCCTGTCACTTATTTGAGCACAGAAACAGGAGAAATAACCAAGACAATAGTGCCAGCCCACACCCTACATGACATGGCAAAGGCCGCACAGCCAGCAGGATCGTGCAAACTTTGGTCATATTACCCACAGTAATGTTTCAGTGACCAAAAGAAGCTCTGTGGAAAAGCATGGTTTGGGACAAATGGAACTCTACTTCTCTTAGCAGGGAACACTGAAGGCATGTAGTAAAGAAACTAAGAATTCAAATCAGTGACAGAGACATTAAGAGTAGAGGCTTCTTACTAGAGGCAGGGGACTGGGCAGGAGGATCCAAGATGGCTGCCCAATTGAGCACAGTATTTGAACAGCAGGACAGTAGTGATTGATTGCAGAGCGACCAACAGGTCATGCTATGAACCCCGAAACACCAGTGTCTGTGTTTCCCAGGTGAGAGGAGAGTTCATGGTGAGGGAAAAAGCAGGTCCAACTTCAAATCACCAGGTAATCCTAGGAAAAGTTCCTGGGTTCTCGCCTGAGCCTGGTCTCAGCCTCCCTCTGGACACGAGCTTACTCTCACCATCCTATGGATACCTTCTGGGTACTGGGGACTTGGCTCCAACCTGGACTCCTGATGCTCAGGATCCACGGAAACAGTCCCAGCCACCACTCCAAGCTCTACCCGCCTCCTTAAGGAAACTGGCCAAACCTTTTGAGCTCACGGTTCTCCAAAAGTTCTGCATCCAGCGAGCACAGTGTCTGAGCACAGTGTCTGGGCATCTGGAGCTCATTAACCTGAAAGCAAGAAACCCAGTAGTGTGGCAGCTGACTCCAGGACTTCCCCTGGAGAAAAGAGGACCCCGTGGCTCCTAAGGAGTCCTGTCTGACCTCAGGATCATACATCTGAGGAGAGACATGAGCAATTTCCTAATAACCACTGCCAGTTTGAGACTAGACACACCAATGGAAGGAGGGCTCCTGCAGGGATATCCAGCTTCCTGCCCAGGGCTCTTCCCACACCCTTGAGAACTCTAGTGAGCAGCAGGAACTACCAGCCAATGACAGAGACAACCAGATGGCTAAAGGCCAGAGTAGAAACACAATCAACAATACGGCATCTCCAGAACCCAGCTATCCAATGGCAAGCAGCCCTGGATGTCCTAACACAGCTGAAACACAAGAAAATGACTTTAAATCTATGCTTATGAAGATGATAATAGCCTTTAAAGAAGAAGCAAATAAAACCCTTAAAGAAATAATGGAAGATACAGTCAAACAGACTGAGGCCATTAGAGAGGAAAGGAAAATACAAGCAGGTAAAGGAATTGAACAAATCATTTAAAGAAATGCAGGAAAATACAAACAGATGAAGAAAGCAATAAAATAGTTCAAGATCTGAAGGTGGAAATAGAAACAACAAAGAAAGCACAAACTGAGGAGATCAGGACATAATGGAGATGGAGAACTTAGGGAAGAAAACGGGAACTACAGAAGGAAGCATCACCAGTAAGATGAAGGGAAGACCCTCAGGCATAGAAGATAAAATTGAAGAAGTCAATGCACCTGTCAAAGAATTCTTTTTTAATTTTTTATCTTTTTCTTAATTTTTTTTTTCAGAGCTGAGGACTGAACTCAGGGCCTTGAGCTTGCTAGGCAAGCACTCTACCACTGAGCTAAATCCACAACCCCAGAAAATGTTAAATCTAAAAAAATTCCTGACACAAAACATCCAAGACACCAAGGACACTACGAAAAGATGAAACCAAAGAATAATAGGAATAGAAGAAAGAAGATTCTTGCCTCCAAGGCCTAGAAAATATTTTCAGCAAATTCATAGAAGAAAATTTCCCCAATCTAAAAAAAAAAAAAAAAGATAAGCATACAAGAGGCTTACAGAACACCAAATAGAATAGACCAGAAAAGAAAATCCACTCAACACATAATAATCAAAACACTAAATGTACAGAAAAAAGAAAAAAATATTAAAAGCTGCAAAGGAAAAAGGCCAAGTAACGTATACTGGCAAACCTATCAGAATCACACCTGACTTCTCAGCAGAGACCATAAAAGCCAAAAGCAGATTACCAAACTCCCTCTACGAGGCCACAGTCACCTAGATACCTAAATCACATAAAAACACAACAAAGAAAGAAAACTTTACATCGATTTCCCTTATGAACACTGACCCAAAAATACTCAGTAAAATGCTTATAAACCAAATCCAAGAAGAAATAAAAAATATCATTCACCATGACAAGTAGGCTTTATCTCAGGCATGCAGAGGCAGTTCAATATATGGAAATCCATCAATGTCATCCACCACATTAAAAAAAAAAAAAAAACTTTAAAAAAAAATCTCCTTAGATGCCAAAAAAAGCATTTGACAAAATCAACACCAGTTCATGTTAAAAGTCTTGAAGAAATTAGGGATACAAGGCACATACCTAAACATTGTAAAGGCATGGTATATAAGTATTCATAAGAGGCTATTAGTCATATAATACAAGAAAACCATACCACAATCCAGACCTAAAGAAGCTATATTACAAGGAGCACCCTAGAGAGGATGCTTGATTCTCATTCAGAAGGGCAAATAGAAAAGACACTGGAAATGGTTGAAGAGAAGGAACGGGGCAGGAGCCTATCATAGAGGTCCTCTGAAAGACTCCACCCAGCAGGAGATCAAAACCCATGTTGAGACTCATAGACAAACTTTTGGCAGAGTACAGGGAGTCTTATGGAAGAATGGGGCAAATAAGGACCTGGAGGGGACAGGCGCTCCAGAAGAAGACCGACACAGCCAGCAAATCTGGGAGGGGAGGGGCTGCAGAAACTGATGCACCAACCAAGAACCATGCCTGGAAACTAAGAATTGCCATGTTGAAGTGATCCCTGGCTCTGACTTCAAGCCTGACTCTTGTGTGTGTGTGTGTGTGTGTGTGTGTGTGCGCGCGCGCGCTTTTTTTATTAATTTATTCTTGTTACATCTCAATGTTTATCCCATCCCTTGTATCCTCCCTCCCATTCTTCCCTTCCCCCCCCCCCCGATTTTCCCATTATTCCCCTCCCCTATGACTGTTCCTGAGGGGGATTACCTCCCCCTGTATATGCTCATAGGGTATCAAGTCTCTTCTTGGCAACCTGCTATCCTTCCTCTGAGTGACCTGGTGGCACTCAAGCCTGACTCTTATCACAAAAGCCTTCCCAGAGAAGCAAGCAAGTTTGATTTTCTATAACAGTCCATATAAAGGAAACATAAGATTGTAAGGAAGTATAGTAGTAAGGGCTCAAAGCCTCAGGAAGAGGCGTGCAAGTCCTGAGAACACACGATTGGGTACAAACAACTCCTGATTCAACATTGGAGAGATATTAATAATAATACCAGAAGCAAGCAACAACTGGAATGGGAACTTTCTGTGGTTTGCTTAATATGAAAATCAACCGACAAGAGGGAAGATAATTACGGTTAGTTAGGTACTTTGGTCAAACTCCACACTGTAAGATTTGGGCAAAAGCAGAAGAATTCGCTGCAGGTGTTTAAAAAGAAACAGGCAAAGCAAAACTCTGACAGGAGAGAGGCAGCCAGGGGTCAGAGGGTAATTCGGATTTGGTCACAGCTGCAAGCACACAGTTATGGCTGTTGCTGGTTAACCACACTCCAGGAGCGTCTCAGTAGACTACAGGAAGTGGCTAGAACCAGCCTAGGGACCTTAAAAGAAAAGAGCTCCACCAAGAAGGACCAAGGCAGGTTACAGTCACAATCCTCCCAGAAGGACACAGGATCTTCCTGAGTCCCCTCTCCCCATCCAACCGATTCTACCAGCTCTGTGCCAGTTGCTCTCAGAGCTGTGTCTCTGACAATAATAAAAGAATGACTGGACCACTGGATAACAAGTTAGGTGAGGATGCAAATGACTACTTCCAAGCAACGGTCCGCAAGGTGGACAAGATCATCAGCATCCCTGGCCACTTGATTACAACGCAAACTCTCAGACCTCAGCCTCCACCTCTGGGATCAAGAGCTCTGAGGGTAGAGCCCCCATATCTACAAGGTCAAACTGAGAGCCACTGTTGCAGAATACAGTGGCCCTGAAGACAGGAGAGTCCCCAGTGGAAGTGCGTCTCCAGTTGGACATTGAAAGAGATGGAGAAAGGGGAAAATGGTGTTGTAAATGAAATAAAGAAGCTGGCAAAAAAAAAAAAAAAAAAAAGTAGTGGCTCACTTAAGGGTCAGTGAGGCAAACCCTAGGACAGAGGAAACAGGAGCTTCCAAAAGATGGGAAAGAACAGGCCACCTAGATCTGCTGTCTTTAAAATTGGGAACAAAAATGTTTGGGGGAAAAAAAGTTCGTAATGACTGCAGTACAAAACTGAACACCTTTACCCTGGAGAATGAATGTAGTACAAGGATAAGAGAGACAGTGCGTTAGGGTTTCTATTGGTGTGATGGAACACCATGACTAAAAAGCAAATTGAGCAGAAAGGCGTGTATTTGGCTTACACTTCCATGTTGCTGTTCATCATTGAAGGAAGTCAGGACAGGAATTCAACAGGGCAGGATCCTGGAGGCAGGAACTGACACAGAGGCTATGGAGGAGTGCTGCTTACTGGCTTGCTCCTCATGGCTTGCTCAGCCTGCTCTTTTATAGAACCCAGGACTACCAGCCCAGAGATGACTCCACCCACAATGGGCTGGCCCTCCCCCATTGACCACTAATTGAGAAAATGCCTCACAGCTGGATCTCAGGGAGGCATTTCCTCAACTGAGGCTCCTTTATTTGTGATGACTCTAGCTGTGTCAAGTTGACACAAAACCAACCAGCACATCAGGGAAGGAATCAATTCCCATGGGTGTGGACCCCAACTGTACCTTCTTTGGGCAGTAAAACAGTGAAAGCAAGAGCCAGCTAGGCAATTAATAATCGGAGCAAGAGTAGTCAGATAATGAGACCCAAAGAGGATGGAGGACGGCATGTTGTTAAGGGCTCACAGTGCCCTAGCCAAGGTCATTTCTCTCAGTCTCATTTGCTGTGCACATCCCTGAACCTCATTTCTATGGTGGCTGCTCTAGGGAGACCCAAGCACTCTGTACAAAGAGGCATTTGTTGCTAAACCTGCTTAACACAACCATCTACAAAGTTGCCCAAGTTTAATAGCCAACTCACCACAATCTAGAGTCTCATCTGAAAAGAAAGTCTCAATTGTCTTTATTGGATTGGCCCATGGACAAGTATGTGGGGGACTGTGTTTTTTTTTTTTTAATATGCTTTATTATAAAGTAATCTCGCAGATAAATGAAAGCATCACATACCCAAATTAACCAGACTCAATGTCTATGCAACTTAATGAATTCACATACAGCTAGAATTGGCATTTGGAACAATGGTAAGGAGAGGTAAAATCCTTGAAGTAGGTTTGAATCCTGACAGTACTACAAGAGCACAAAGTTAGCCGGGTTTGGCAACAAAGACCTCTCTGTGCAAAACAGCACTTCACATCAGTGCATTACAGCCTGAGACCCACCCAGCCTCTTCACCATTAGAACCTGAGGCCAGGAAACCCACCTTGGTCTCCACTGGACCACACTCTGTCAAATACCAAGCATGGATGCCAAGGAGCGGGATGGTAACCATCCATCCCAACCGTCTCCTGATTCTTCCACACACAGAGCTAGGGACACCATCATGTTCACCTAACCCAGTACACAAACTCATCCAGACTTTCGATCTGTATTTCTTCCCCTGGCCTCCTTTCCTCTCCTCTTTCCTCGCCCTCCTTATTCCCTCTCCTCCTCTCCTCTAACTGCTCTAGTACTGAACTGTTCAGAAAGCTGTTAGAACCAGGTAGAGCATGAGAAGGCAAGTGTTCCTGTTGGGAATGGCATGGGTAGAAGCAAGGGGACAGGGTTCCTAGTTCAGAACAAGGTGCCAGGGACAGGCAAGTAGTTCTGTGTAGAAGTGTGACTGAGCATGGAACCTGAAGTATAGCAGAACCCTAAGAGGTATAGACATACAGAGCCATAAGGTGAAAGAGGCTATTAAAATTCAGAGAAGAAAAAAAAAAAAAAAAAAAAAACATGTACAGGAGTGCCCAAGCATGAGAAGTCATAGCCCAGGCAAGGTGGTAAGAGTGTTCTGCATGGACCACCAAATCAACTACTCACACTGGCTCACAGAGAGTGAATTGGCAAACACGGGGTCTGCAAGGGCCTGTAAGGGTCTGCACCAGGTCCTCTGTGTATATGTTATGGCTATTATCTTGGTGTTTTTGTGGGACTCTAACAGTGGGAATGGGTGTGTCTCTGACCTTCTTGCCTGCTCCTGGGACTCTTTTTTTTTTTTTTTTCCCTATTAAGTTGCCATGCCCAGCCTTGAGATGAGGGCTTCTGCCTTGTCTTACTGTAGCTTGCTTTATTGTGTTTGGTTGTTGTCTCTTACAGGAATGTTCTCTGCAAAAGGGAAACAGGGGGGAAGTAGATTCGGGGAGAACTAGGAGGAGTGTAGGGAGGGGAGACTGTGATCGGGATACATTATATAAGAGAAGAATCTATTTTCAATTTTAAAAAGGAAAGAAAGAGAGAAAGAAGGAAGGAACGAAGGAAGGAAGGCGTTCTGGTGCAGTGTGTCTGAGCCCAAGCTGGCAAAGAGAGCTAACATGTAGGGAACTATCAGGGACAAATTGAAATGAAAGTCAGAGCACAAGTGGGTAGAGAAGATGGACCACGTGGGAGAAGACGTGGCACCGGCATGGGTGATGCATACCTGGGTGATGTCAAACAGTAACACAACGAGAGACAACCCAAAATGAGGAAGAAGCCACAGATAACTGTCTTGTCATCCTTAAAAGCTTAAAGGTCAAGATGGTTTATGGAAGGCTGAAAATTATTCCAAATTAAAGGATAGTCTCAAAGGCCCATTACTTAAAGCTGCTTGTAATAACCAATTCTGAACTAGATCTCTTTGAAAAAAAAAAAAAAAGAAAGAAAGAAAAAAGCATGACAACAAAGAAAACCTGAATGAGTCTGAGGATCAGCTGGCAGCAACATGCCAGTGTATTCGTGCCTGCTTAAGAAAAGAATGTTCTCTGGCTGGAGAGCTGGTCCAGGTGCTCAGAGAACTTGTTGCCCTTGCAGAGGAGCCGGGTTCAATACCTAGCACTCACATGAGCAGTCACAATCATCTGCAATTCCAGGACCAGCACTCTTTTTTTTTTTTTAATTAATTTATTCTTGTTACATCTCAATGGTTATCCCATCCCTTATATCCTCCCATTCTTCCCTCCCTCCCATTTTCCCCTTATTCCCCTCCCCTATGACTGTTCCTGAGGGGGATTACCTCCCCCTGTATATGCTCATAGGGTATCAAGTCTCTTCTTGGTAACCTGCTGTCCTTCCTCTGAGTGCCACCAGGTCTCCCCCTCCAGGGGACATAGGGCCAGCACTCTTACCTCACAGGAAGCTCACAGCTGCTGTAACCCCAGCTTCAGGGCATCCCATCTGTCCTGTGGCCTCCTTGGCCACCAGGTATGCACTTGGGCACATACATGCATACAGATAAAAAGCTTATGAAAATAAGGAATTTTTTTTAAAAAGTCCTAAAACATAAATCCAAAATCCTAGACACAATGTTTATGCAATCTAAGTGGTTGACCTAATTGTGTGTACACATATATATGTGGAATTGTTGCAATATTTGCAGTTTACTCATGAGTCATTACATTGATAAGTGAAAAAGATAACAAATATCAATGTTATATGATAAAATTCAGCATTGATGCTTAGTTTAAAGAAAAATCAATAAGTTGGAAATAGCAGAATTTCTTTAATAGCCCTCAAATTAGCCATAAAAAAATGTATGCCAGTGATGAAACACTAGATGTGACCCATTATCATAAAAAACAACAAAAATTATATTCCCCACAATTCATTGCTTAGTGTTTACCAATTCTATGTACTAAGAGTGTAAATATCACAAAGAAACAAGCGAATGATCATCTTTGCAGATGTCTGTGCTATTTGTAGAATCAAAGAAAACTGATCAGCGGAGTTAATATGAAATATCAATATACTTTCCAAATCTAAAGCTCGCATCTGCACACTGACCCCAGTCTTACAGCCACAAATGTAGACTCTACCTATTTACTTCTTAATTTTATTGTTAGCATCCATCAGCATCTCTGTAATGGAGACTGTAAAAGATACTTTTTTTTTTAAACTAATTTGAGTTCAGAAGTATAGAAACTCCAAATCGTGTGAATGCATTACTTTTCCCTACAAAGAACTGGCTTTCAAAATAATTGTGTGATCTTAGCAATATATGCAGAAAAAATGAACAAAATGTTACACCTATGTATGATTTTTGCAAGCTAACAATAAACGAATGTCTGTGACAATTTACAGTTAACGTTGACTCTGAGTGAAAAGACTGAAATCTCTTCCATCAGGTCAGAAACAAGAGGATGTCAGCTCTCGCCACTCTTGCTACCTGTACTGATGTGGAGACTCTAGCCAGGACAATAAATTCTGACAAACAAATGAGCAAATAAATGCAGAACCAATTTATTGATTTACGAATAAGCTCAAGAACACGATTGGGCAGAAAATGCAAAAAAGAAAATTGCTGATATCTTCTGGGAGAATTGCACACGGTATGGCATAAGGTCCACATAAAACTATGCTGCCCACAGGCTTGTTTCCAGATACTTCACTGTGTGGGCTACAGTTTCGGTATGCAAGCTACCCTTCATAGTATCTTGCACACTGTAAAGGCCTCATAAAGAGTAGCTGTGGAACTACCAAGTACACAAAGGCAGATAGGATGCTTGTGTCATTGGTGCAAAGGAAAACTGAGTTTGGTGGGTTAAAGTATCGTGGTCCTTGCTGCCACAGGTATCTGTGGCCATCAGAGACTACATTCTAAGGTCCACAGTAAAGGAACATAATGGACACATTGGAGGCTCCTTGCTTGACTTCCGTGTTCGGTTTTGAATTGCCATTCTCTCTCAGGCACATTGAGAAAACCAGATGCCTCCAAAAGGAATATTGACTAGTTTAGGAAACTATACCATGAGCACAGCAAATATACTGGCTTCACAGTGACATGGCAGCAGCCACAGATACATAGATATCCACCGTGCAGTATGGATGCAGACATCTTCAGAGGCCAAATCCATGACCACAGAGTGCTTAATATTAAAAATAGCAGTGAGTGTTATTAATGAACTGCTTATCTTTCTGATAACCAGCAATTAAAATAGAATCCTAGTATTTCCAGGCAAGGAAGATTAAAGCTAAAATTATGGTAGTTTACTAAGATCTTCAAGTTAGCCACTACAGAACCAGGTACTGGCTTTTTTTTTTTTTTTTTTTTTTTGGTTTTGGTTTTGGTTTTTTGAGACAGTTTCTCTGTGCAGCCTTGGCTGCCCAGACGTGATTTGTAGATCAGGCTGGCCTCAAACGCACAGCGATCCACCTGCTTCTGCCTCCTGAGTGCTGAGATTAAAGGCATGAGCCACCACACCTGGCTTTAAATCATAAATCTGACTCCATGTACAAAGGCTTATCACCAGTCTCACCCTTCAGAGAGGCTAGCAAAATCCATGACTTCTGGCTCAAGGATTTGGCCTGGGCCTCACAGGTGAATCCGACACCCAGCAGCCTGCAACTGTTCTGAAGCAGGAAGCTAAAAACCCGTAGTACTGGGTTTAAACGCAGGAAGGTGCTAGCTCTCGCCATGTAGCTAGCACTCTTCATGAGTGGGACAGGGCAGTGGTGTGAGCAGGTGCTGTTGGTGCTTGTTGCCGAGTGTTTGAAACCCCGCTGTTAATATTGATGCCAAGAGCTTGCTGCTGGCTCTTGGAAACAAGCAGGAGACAGAGCAGCCATTTTTTATCCATTAATACAAGATACTGCTAGCCAAATGCAGACTTTGGGTTTGGTTAAGAAACACAACACAGGTCCATCATACTCCTATTGGTTAAGTTGTGGTTGTTGACTGGGGTGCAGACCTTCTTCAGAACCCCAGCTCAGGAGTGAGGCCACCAGACCATGTGCACAGTGATGCCTTGCTCTGACAGCTGGATCAGCCAATGAATGGATTTTTAAATGATTATTCAGTCTCTTCCAACAGAACCTCATTAGCTCCGACCATTGTCAGCTTGTATCTTCTCAGTGAATTGGGTTTTCAGTTCAGTAAAAGCTTAGAATTTCCCTACTCATGCGGGCAGATTAAAGCTCTCAACTAACTCAGGTGTAACCTGTTTAATTCACCATCCACCTAATTACCGCAGATGCAGATAAACCAGGCAAACAGGAAAGAAACTGCTTCCAAAAAAACAAAGGAGCACGTATGTAGGCCTCTCAGCAGCCAGGAAAAAAGGCTCCGCATGGCAGAAATCTTAGAAAGAAGACGGCGCTCCAGTGGGTTTGAGAAGCTATGAATTCTAAAAGGGGGAAAAAAACTGATAACATATTCTTTGTGCATTTGGGGTCTGCTTGGAGCAACTTTGAGTGCCATGTAGTGGTCCAAGATTACCTGTTTCCAAATGAGATCAGAATTCACCAGGTTTTTACACAATTCAATCTTTAAAACCTAGTATTTTTCATTAGAAGTGAGAGCACATGATGGAGACCAGAATCAAGGACATTGTTCTAACGTGAACCCTCTGTCCTTCAGATAGGTTAACTCTGAAATAGGAACTTAATTGCAAGTCTTTTGCTCTAAAGAACATTAATTGGATATATCTTATTGTGAAAAAAAAAATGTTTCAAAGGGAGATAACTAAAAAACACCAGACTTTTGTTTTGACAGGTCATTTTTCTCAAAAGGCATACCCAGAAAATAAATTACTTGAGCATATACTTTAAAAAGAATAGAGAACTAATCTTAAAGGACCAGTTAGAATATTTCATTTTGTTTATTTGCAAAGGTTAGGAACTAAATGAAAGTTTTCCAGCACGACAGAGAATAATATTCTTACCTGTGGAAGGAGAGCTTCATGCGGCGTTTTTCTATTTTGTAAGTGACAAGCTCATGATAACAAAATATTCACCATATCCCAGCTAAGCCATCACTGTGAAGTGTGTTTGGAAACATTTCTTGGCCCTGTTGTGTAGTAACTACATTGTATTTTTACAAAGTATGGCCAAGGAAATTGAGCAGGACAGGAAAGAGAAGTTTGTTTTCTTTGAACACTATTCATTCTAAGCCTGACCCCCAACTATGAATGTGGTCCCCAACTACGTCACCCTCTGCATCTGTAAAGCAGTGCCTGCCTCTTTGGAGCATGTAGCCAACTGAAGCTGTAAGTAATCTACCAAACAAGTTGAATCATTCCTCTCTCTCTCTCTCTCTCTCTCTCTCTCTCTCTCTCTCTCTCTCTCTCTCTCTCTGTTCATCTCTCTCTCCTCCCTCTGTCCCTCCCTCCCTCCCCTGCATCCACCTTCCCCCTTCTCCTGCCTGCTCCTTGGTAACTCTGTAGGCTCCCTAGCCACTGAGGGGGAAGATTAAACTCTTTGATGAACTGTTTCCATCTTGAGATAGATATTATCAATAACTTGTTACCCTCTAACAAAATACCACCACGTTTCCAGAGAGTGTCCTTAAAAAGATAATAAGCATCAAAGAACCTCTTTATGGAGATGGTTCAGATGTGGCAAGCAAGGCACTGGGCAAAAATGTCCTCATTGTGGCCACTGACAGAATTCTGCCTAAAAATGGGCAAGCTTGGATGCAGGAAGCATCGACGCCCAAACTCTGACAAGATAGGGTAAGCAAGTCCTCAATAGTTCCTGCATCACAAATATGTCTGTCAGATGTACTGAGCCAGAAGGCTGAAGGTGATGCTCCAATGTTATAGAGAGTTTTAGGTGACTGTTCAGGCAACAAACTGTCTCTGTAATTTTTTTCACTTTGGAAGCTGCTAACTTGTACTTCCTGTTTACTCAGGTAATTAATTTTATTCCTTCTCAAGTCTCTCATGGGGTGGAAGACCAGATAGTTTAGTTTTACAATTAAGCTTAGTTGTTTAGGGGTTAAGATGCTTTTAGGTCTAGATAGATGTTTTAAGTTGATAGTGATGAGATATGATAGATATTGATTCATATTGAGAATTTTAGACTCACCAAGATAGGAAAGATGTTTTCTTCAAAGGTTGCCAAATACAAATAGCCAAAACACTATGAATGTAACATTTATATAATTCCTGATCATTTCGTGGTTCTTCTTGCTGTATGTAGTTTATTATATGTGTGTGTGTATGTGTGTGCATTGTATATGCATGTAATAATAAAAAATTAAAATTAAAAACCTACTTAAGAAAAACAAATTAGCTCAGGCCTGTAATCTCAGCACTCAGGGAGGCAGAGGAAGGTAGAGTTTGAGGCTAGCCTAGTTACAACACAGAGAAAGCCTGTTTTGAAAAACCAATAAAATAAAATAAAATAAAAAAGAATTCCTTGAGTACCTGGCAGTGGTGTGCATGCCTTTCTTTCTTTGTTTTTGGGTATTTTGGGTTTTTTGTTTTCTTTGGTTTTGTTTTGTTTTGTTTTGGGGCGGGGGTGAGTTTTTGTTTTTGACATTTTTTAAAGTTTATTTATTCATTCACTTTACATCCTGATTACAGCTCCCTTCTCCTCCCAGTCCCACTTCACACGCCCCACCCCCTTCCCCATTCCCCCCTTTCCTTCTCATGGAGATCCTCCATGAGTACCAACTAGGCACATCCTCTCCCAACTGAAACCAGACGAGGTAGCCTAGTCAGGGGACAGGATCCACAGGGAGGCATCAGAGTCAGAGAGGGCCCACACTCCAGTTGTTGGAGGATCCACATAAAGACCACGCCCCACATCTAGTACAAATGTGCAGGGGTTCTAGGCCCAGTCCATGCATGCTCTTTGACTGGTGGTTCAGTCTCTGTGAGCTTCCATGGGCCCAGTTTAGTTGACTCTGAAGCTCTTCTTGTGGAGCCTTTGACCCCTCCAGATCCCTCAATTGTTCCAAGTCTTCCAGAGGAATCCTGAAGCACTGTCTAAGGTTTGGCTGTGGGTCTCTGCATCCATTTCCATCAGTTGCTCGGTGAAGCCTCTCAGAGGAGTTAGGCTAGGCTCCTGTCTACAAGCATAGCAGAATAACATTAATAGTGTCCGGGATTGGTTCTCTCCCATGGGATGGGACTCAAGTAGGGCCAATCTTTGCTTGCCCATTCCCTCAATCTCTGTTCCATCTTTGTCCCTACACATCCTGTAGTGAGGACAAATTTTGGGTGAAAGCTTTGTGAGTAGGTTGGTGTTCTTATCCCTCCCCTGGGAGTCCTGCCTGGCTACAGGAGGTGGCTACTTCAGGCTCCATGTCCTCGCTGCTAAGAGTCAAAGCCAGGGTGACACCGTAGACTTCCTGGGTCTTCTATCCCAGGTCTCTGGCAAGTCCCAGAGATGCCCTTCCCCACTCCCCTTCTCTCACAAGGTCTTCACTCCTCTCCCCCACTGAAATCCCCACCCTTGCTCCCCTCTCTATTCCCTTTTCTACCCCGTTCCCTCCTCCTATCTACCTCCAATGCCTATTTTATTTACCTTTCTGAGTGAGATTCAAGCATTTTCCTTTGGGGCCTCCTTATAACTTAGCTTGTTTGAGTCTGTGGGTTGTAGCATGGTTATCCTGTACTTTCTGCCAAATATCCACTTATAAGTGAGTACATACCATGTGTGTCTTTTGGGATCTGGGTTATCTCACTAAGGATGATCTTTTCTAGCTCCATCTAATTTCCTGCAAATTTTAAGATGTCCTTTTCAATAGCTGAGTAGTATCCCATTGTGTAAACGTACCATATTTCCTCTATCCATTCTTTAGTTGAGAGACAGCTAGATTATTTCCAGCTTCTGGCTATTATAAATAAAACTGCTATGAATGTAGTTGAGCAAGTGTCTTTGTTGAATGGTAGAGCCTCCTTTGGGTATATGCCCAAGAGTGGTATAGCTAGGTCTTGAGGTAGAATATTCCCAATTTTCTAAGAAAACGCCAGATTGATTTTTCATGTGGCAGGTGAGAATTCTACCACTGAACCGCCAGTACCTGATCAGATTGATTTCCAAAGTTTGCCTTCCCACCAGCAATGGAGGAGTGTTCCCCTTTCTCCACAGCCTCACCAGCATGTGCTGTCACTTGAGTTTTTGATCTTAGCCATTCAGACGAGTGTAATATGGAATATGAGAGTCATTTTGATTTGCATTTCCCTGACGACTAAGGACGTTGAGCATTTCTCAGCACTCAACATTCCTCTGTTGAGAATTCTCTGTTTAGCTCTGTGCCCCATTTTTCAGTTGGGTTATTTGGTTCCTGTAACCTTCATGTCTCTGAAAGGAAGCAATTGCCTAGAAAATATCTTTCTGGGCAGACCAGGCTGGCCTGGAACTTTCAGTGAGCCTACCTCTTTCTCCAGAGTGCTAGGAGTATGGCCTTAGGCCACCACATCTCGTCACGAGGCATTTCTTTCACTCTTTAACAATTTCAAACCAGTTCAGTAGTGCAAAAAGAAAGGACCTCTCTTCACAAGCAGGACCTGGCTTGAACTGAACCAAGTTGTGTCATCCATCTATCTTCAAATCGGTTCCCATAGAGAAAGGATGGACTGGGGCACAGGGAATTAGCTCAGTAAGAAATGGCTTCCCAAAAGAAACAAGGGCTGTCACCTCAAGAAAGTGGAATAAATTATAGGGGAAAAGACCAACCAGGGATACATCAAATAGGCTGCAGACTGTTAGATAATGAAGTACCCAGTGAGTTCCTCCACCCCATGGTGTTTTCCTGAACCAGGATGCCTGAACAGGTGTCCACAGAGAACTTCTCTCAGGAACACTGGGGACATTAAAGATAGCCATAAATCTTTGTCCAGGAAAGGACTCAGAAAGTGAATGTGCTTGTTAGGGAATTCGTGGTTCTCAGCCACATCCTCACCTGGTCAGAACCATGCCAGGCATACTCTGCCAAGATAACTGAGCTGGCAGGTGTGTGTGTGTGTGTGTGTGTGTGTGTGTGTGTGTGTGTGTGTGTGTGTGTGTGTGTGTGTGTTAGACTCTGTGTCTCTAAGTCTGTCTATCTGTGTATGTAGGTGACTCTATGTCTGTAAGCCTGTGTATCTGTGTCTATGTTTGTCTGTATATCCATGTATGTGCATCTGTAGGTGTGTGGAGAGAAATTTTAATTTAGGATATGGCTGCTCTGGCAAGAGACCTCATCCAGAGACCTTCTAGGCCTGTGTGATCTGGTTGGAATACAAAGAAAGAAGAGCAAGAAGGAGACAGGAGGCAGAGGCAAGCAGATCTGAGTTCAAGGCCAGCCTAGTATAGAGCAAGTTTCAGGTAAAGAAAAGCTTAGGCCAGGTGTGGTGGTACAGGCCTTTAATCCCAAAAAGTGAAAGTAAAGTTAGTTTGTACAAGGAAGCACCCATGTTTGAAAGTGATGTCTAATTGAGTGGCAGAAAAGGTGAACCAGAGAAAGATCTGACAGAATAGGATATGCCCAACTCTCACGAGAAGAGAAAGGAAAGGGAAGCAAGCTACGTCCTGGGCAATGTGGGGAGATAGAGGAGGCAGGTTTACCAGGAGAGTTTTACAGAGAAAGACTGAATGAGAGAACAAGCTGACACAGGTGAAGACAGGACGAGCCAGAGAATGAGAAGGATCCAGAAGATTAGAAAAAATTGTTGGAACTAGTGTGAGGCCAATCAGAGCAATTCAGAGACTGAGAGAAAAGCTAGAATGAGTAAGTCAGCTGGGAGAGGAGTTTGAGCCAGAACAGCTGAGTTGAACCAGCCAGCCCAGAGCTCAGGAAGAACGAGAAATGGTGAGCTTCTTAAGCAGTAAGTCTCAGAGCTGAAAACATTCTAGGCCTAGGTTAGATTGTATAGAGGCGAGAAGCTTCCAGGACTAAGCCTAGATTAGCAGACAGAGACAACAATTGTAGCAAGTAAATAAAAGTTCCTTTTACGTGTGTACGCATGTATATCTGTGTATGTATATGCCAATGTATCTGACTATGTGTTTATGTATCTCTGTGTATTCGTTTGTATACATCTATGATATGTGTGTATCTATGATGTGTGTGTGTGTGTGTGTGTGTGTGTGTGTGTGTACCAGTGTGTGTCCTTTTACATCGTCACAGTGAATTCTGAACTTATATTCTCCTGAGAGCCAAGAGGGAAGTTCCACACTTTGTTTTGGGGTGGGGGGAAGTTGGCTATTGTGCTGACTCCCCCAGAGACTGTGGAGCTTAGTATCTTTACACAAAGCTCCTGCACGGATGAGAAGGTGGAGGGAGTGATGCCGTGTGGCAAAAAGGCTTGAGCTTTAGTGCAAAACGTGTCTCCGCCCTTTCAGCTCGGAGTAGTATGTCAAGGTGCCAGGGAGTCTTCTTCGTGTCAAAGAGTCACAAGTAAACAAATACAAACCACAAAAGTGCCTGCCCTCAGCGAGCATGTCCTCCAAGAGAAGGTGCATCCAAGTTTTATACCAGCTGTCTAAACTTAATTGTTATCATCTGAGACAAGTTTATGGCAACCCACCCACTCCGTATAAGTATGCAGTCAGACCTGCTCAGGATGAGACCTGGCACAAGAAATAGGCAATAAGTCGTGACTGGCTTTGCTGTAATTCCAATTTACACAGACGCTTAAATATGCAGCGAAACATGGTGCTACTTTTTCTATAAAAATGAGAACATACAAAATCACATGTAAAAATAAATAAATTCTTCTAACAGATGCAAAATGATAGTCACTATGTTTCTGTACAGTAAAAGTGGCATGACTGGGTCAAGCGCCCCCACCCAGCAATACTTCTGGAGCACCCACTCGTTTTTGTTCATTCATTGTTGTGTCAGGTTTGTTGTGCCAAGGTCCGTGCACACCGCACAAGCTCTGCATAGCTACAGCCGCTGCACTGGGAGCCCACGCCAAGGGCAGTCAGTCCTCTAACCTCTGCTTGGTCTACCTGTTTCTGCAGTAGTGCGCTGGCTTGGCTCTAGCTTGCTGTTCACGTCCAAGTAAATAACCAGACATCTCTAGCTTTAAAAAGGATCGCGGTTACTCCACAAAAGTGAAACAAATGAGATGAGAGAAAGAACTGTAAGGAAACGGTTTTTCATGCCTGCATAACCCCAGCAATAGAACAGTAATAGCTGCTAAATACTAGCCTAGTCCTACAAGTGAGCAGATTATTGAGATTTTCAAAGTGGCAGCTTTGATTTGAAGTTTCACCTCATTGACTATCTAATTCATTCCTAATGACATAATCATTGGTGAACAGTAAACGCAATTCAGAGGGTCAGAACTCTCCTATTAGTCATTAGCTTTTATATCCGGAGTGCTGTTTTACTGCTGAGCCTTGGATTTTTATTACTTAAAAGAAGAAGAAAGTATCCCCATTTCTAAGGTGATGGTTATTAAAGCACTGCCACAAACTGCGCATGGTTATTATTGCACGAAGAGAGAGCTGTTTGAAACATGCACAAAACACATTAAAATTTGTATTACTAAAAGAAATTTTTTCACAAATAAAACTCAACTAGAGATAAATTAATTACCTTATTATGCTCCACAAGGAAAACAAGTGTTAGATACCCTGCTGCATTGTTTGTGGTGAGCAATCAATATTTTACTGTCTAACCACATTTAACTTTGCATGCAGATCCAAATCCCTTTCTACTAGGAATTCTAATACAATACTCTGAGCATAACTCACGGCCGTATTCAGGTGAATTAAAGATTCTGTGAAATGCACCACATGAAGGAAGTCACATTTCATTTGCATCTATTTCTCTTATTCATTACCTTAAACCCCCAATCCTCTCTCTGGTACTTTACTTATTTAAACAAGCATAGGCAATTTGAACTTTTCTAGTAAAACATAAATGTGTGTACTTACGCTATCGCAGATTATTAATAAATATCCAAAATGTATATAGTGAGTACTTATGTACGAATAAGTTCCTAAAATCTTACATTAATTAAAACATTGTTCTTGCTTGTAATAGATGTCTTCGGAAGCTTACTTATGATTCAATTACCTGTAAACTAAGCTATTGATTCTCTTTCTGCATTCTGAAGATGGATGGAATTATACCATAGTGTTTGGGTTTCCAGTGGGCACCCTGAAAGCTTTTTAAATGTGCCTGAGAAATTGCTGAGTGGTACATTCAAAACCTCTTCAGCCATGGGGAGTGTCTTAGTTAAGATTCCTATGGCTGTGATGAAACACCATGACCAAAAAGCAAGTTGGTGAGGAAAGGGTGTATTTAACTTACATTCTCATAGCACTGTGCATCATCAAAGGGAGTCAGAACAGGGACTCAAACAGGCAGGATCCCGGAGGCAGGAGCTGATGCAGAGGCCATGGAGGGGTACTGCTTACTGGCTTCGTCCTCATGGCTTGCTCAGCCAGCTTTCTTATAGAACCCAGGACACCAGCCCAGGCATGGTACCACTCACAATGGACTGGGTCCTCCCTCAACTGATCACCAAGAAAATGCTTACAGGCTTGCCTACAGCCTGATCTTATGGAGGCATTTTCTCAATTGAGGTTCCCTCCTTCCAGTTAACTCTAGCTTGTGTCAAGCCGACATAAAACTATTCAGCATGGAGAGGATATATTTTTATGACTGTTTAGTGTTGTTTTTTTTTTCTTCTTAAAAATTTGTTTTCAAAGCCCCTATACATCAGAATGTGATTGAGGGGTGTATTCAGCACTTCTGCTGCTGGGCCTGACAAGAAGCAGGTTAAAGGTCGACAGGTTTGTTTTGACTCACGGTTTGAGGGGATACAGTCCACTGTGGCAGGAAACAGATGGTGGCAACAGGAGGCCACTGACCACACTGTGACCACACTCGGGACAGACAGCAAGTAGCACATGCTGTAAAACCTGTCTACAGTGACCCACTTCCTCCCAAAGGGTCTCTTAAATTCCAAAATAGCACCACTAGTTAGGGACCAAGTATTCAAACCAAGAGCCTATGGGGGACATTTCATACTACCAAGGACTGGTGCTTAAGGAAACAATGGTGGAGCAGGGAGACCACCATAACAGTGATGGGTTTGTATTTCTATACACATTTACATATAAATATGTACACAATTATTATATGTGTGTGTCCCATGCATGCTAGGAAAATCAGATTTTTTTGTGTTATCTTAAACTTATAATACTTCAATTATAATTCATAAGAGTAAAAGATGTTCCCAGTACTTTACCTATAGTGTTTAAATTTGATCAGTGTTTTCACCTCCTTTTCCATGACTATTATTTACCTTATTTTACAAATTTCAGAGTTGTTGTGGTTAATATGAAAGTATGACCTAATAAATATTTATGATTAGTCCTATAATTTATTATGGTGGTGTTTTCTAACCCGCTATCAATCAATAAAAAAACAGAGGCACCCATTATATTTTAAAATAGCCTTGCTTCACCTGGGACAGGGCAGATATTAATTCCCTAAACTACTTTTCATATCTCCCTGCCCCTATCCCATGTCATTTGCTTCTAATAATTTCTACGGAGCTACCGCCCACCCATAATCCCAAATACTTGCTAATGTTCTTCATTAGGGACAAATCCTCCATCCACACTGGCCATGTGCTTCTTCCTCCACCTCTCCCATGAACGCAGACTCCTGCCTTCTCTTCCTCTGCTGTCTCATCCTAAGATCCTCTTCCTCCCATTTGCCCTGCCCAGGTGTGTTGGCTTTTTATTGGTCAAACAGGAATATGTTTTTAGGCAAAGTTACAAACACCATTTTGGGGTACTTGAGAGTCTGTTTGTTTGGGCAGCAATCAGATTTTGGGGGGCCAATAATTAACGTCAGAATACATAGCACCAAACCAACCCCCAGGAAAGTTAAATTTTTTTTACAGTGTATTCCTTGGTAAACTCTATAATTGATACTGATATTAGGTATTTCCTTTTTTCTTAAAAATTTATTCAGATTACATCTCAATTGTTGTCCCCTCACTTGTATCTTCCCATTCCACCCTCCCTCCATCTTTCACCCTATTCCCCTCCCCTAGATCTCTGACAGAAGGGGACCTTCTCCCCCACCATATCACCACAGCCTATCAGGTCTCTCCATCCAGATAGCCTGCTTCCCCTTCCTCTGAGTGCCACCAGGCCTCCCCACCAAGGGGAAGTGATCAAATAGGGGGCACCAGAGTTCATGTCAGAGTCAGTCCCTGTTCTCCATACAACTATGGAGGATATTAGGTATTTCTAAGAGTTAACAGTGGAGTCTCTGAGAGAAGCAATCTTCCTTGTTTTCCTCATCTAAACTGTACATGGCACAGTCCTTCCTCATCTGGAGAGACTCCAAGGAGGTAAAAGGCAGAGTTTTTATCTAATGGAGCTGAGTGGACTTGCTACCCAGCATTAACACATTCATTAACCCACTTACACTACTAAAAACAAACAAGTTATTGGATAGGATGAGCAATGCCTTCATATAATATTAATGATAATATTTTATAATCCTCAGAGGCAAAGAATCACCCATTTATCAATGGGAAATCCTTTTGAAGTTTTCCAAAAGGCATACTTAGTCTATGCTTTTTCAAAATAACAACAACAAAACAAACAAACAAAAACAAATGTTCTCATTGGAGTGAAAATGTAGAGGTTTGACAGTTACTACTCCCTTCTTCCATGTCTCTAAAAAAACTAAAAAGTAAGTACAAGTAAAGATCATGCCAAGAACCGTTCTAGAGTAATTCAGTCCCAGTCTGAAGCAATGATCATAAATACCAAATTCTAGCACTAAAACATAGCAAGCATAGGTAAAGCTAAGTTCTTCTAAATACTCTACCACCTGAAGTTTGTACTTGTGACACAACTTATCACACTGTCTCATCCCATTGGAGATGATTCATATTCCTTTATCTTTAATTTATGAAAAAAATGTTTATAGCTGAACCCCTACAGGTGGAAAAATCTGTAATCCTAGGCACTTAAGGGCCTGAGAAGATCATAAATTGAAGACCAGCCCAAGCAACTTAGAAAGATGAGATAGAAATAGAGGGCTGGCAATTTGGCTCAGTAGTAAAGTTCTTGCCTAGCATGTACAAGACCCTAGATTCAATTCTCAGTACTACAAACAAAACATACCTTCAACTGGAACCTCTTATCAAATGGAACAACTGGCCATTTTCTATGGATTTTTTCTAAAAACCATATCTTCCACCATAACTCTTGCTTTTTTTTTTCTATAGAATCCCTAGTCTAATATTTCCTTGCTTATATTCCAAGTAATTGTGAACTTTTTACCATCCTGTCTAAATCCTTGGCCAAAAAGTGAAGGGTAGAAAGTGTCTGAAAAGTCATGATGAACTCCACAAAACTCCCAAAAAGGATTTTTAGCAAAATTATAATATATACATCCCAGATTAATCACTTTCATAAGGCTAATGCCATTGTTAAAGTTATTTTTATAAAATTGTGTGTTTCTCAGTTTCTCTCTTAATCCAGCTATCACACAAATAATTGAGACTCTTATATTATTTTAACAAGTTTCACAGCACAAGAACTGAGCAGTTATTATTCTGTTCTTTACCCTCTAAACTAATTTGGCTTCCTCCTAGCACACATCTCAAAGATACTTGCACTTTGTACCTTTCCTTATTGAGCTCTCTCTCTCTCTCTCTCTCTCTCTCTCTCTCTCTCTCTCTCTCTCTCTCTTCCTCTCTCCTCTCTCCTCTCTCCTCTCTCCTCCGTCTCCTCTCTCTCTCTCTCTCTCTCTCTCTCTCTTCCTCTCTCTCTCTCTCTCTCTCTCTCTCTCTCCCCCTCCCTCCCTCCTTCCATCCCTCCCTCCTGGTGTCTTCTGGACATCTGTTGGTGGCTGAATCTCCTGGCTGAATTCCCAACTTCCTACACTAACTACTGCCTGGCAGGAAGTCCAGCCCTATTCTCTCCCCTGCTCAGGGATTGGCTGTAAACTGCTTTATTGACATACCAGCAGATAATTGGAGCTCAGTGTTTATACAACATTTAAACAAACTTGCAACCAGATATGGGGGATACAGAAATCAGCATTTGAATTACACAATAACCTTATGGCTATAAGCCATTCCACAGTCAGGTTTGTTTTACTAAGGACATAACTTTGGCTCTCTAGATGTCCATACATTCCTCTGGATCATTTTTTTTTTTTCATAGAAAAGCTCTCTAGTACTATGCACCCTAATGGTTTGAAAGTGCACAAGTGTGAAAGTCTATATCCTTTGTCAGAGGTTGTGGAAAAGCTACACTTCTCAAACCAGAATTGTGGCTTTAAAAAGGAACAATCAGAGATATTGTTGCTATTACAAAGCATAACTGCCATAAAACATTCAATAAAAATAATATGAAGGAAAAAGCAGTCATTTTCACAAAATAGTCAGAAGCTTGTCAAAGAAAGAGAAACTGCACAGAGTGCTAACTGAGAAGGTTCTTGACCAAACCATAAGGGAAATTAATCCAGAAAAAAGAAAATAACAACAAATTTGCAGAGCTAGAACAATAAAACAAAACCAGTGGCCATAAAACTGAGTCAGCCTTTAGGTTTCAGATTGCCAAGGAATATATATATTTATCCACCTCACTCCAGTCCTCCTGAAGTTGAAGAACAATAATGAGAAAATCAGATGTCCCACCAGCAACATAAATAAATGATTATAACAGAGTAGTGCTTTAAACTTAATAGAATTGATTTTGAACCAAAACACTAAGCAAAGCATTAATAGGTGCATTTAACAAAACGTTTATCTCTGTTAGTCACTTGGAGGGGAAGCGAAGCGCAAGGCTGTGAACAGACACGTAAATCAGGAGTCGAATCCTGGAAGCCTTATTTTTAAGGCAGGAATCCTGGGAACGCACTTCATAGGAGGAGGGCTGCATGACAGAAAGGGGCGCGGTGGTTCAAGAACAGACTGGAGGTCAGGAACTCCAAGAAGTATCTTTTAAGAAGGAAGCGTTTCCTGCTGGAAGGAAATTTAATAATTAACTCCAAGCATATATTTCTTTTTGTCACGGCAGGGAGAAGAAAATCTATTAGAAACTTTTCAAAAATGGTTGCATAAGAAAAGCGTGATTTAAAAGGGAAAAATTAATACAAGGCATGATTTTGAGCAGTGGTTCTCAGCCTCCAATTCCTCATACTGTGGTGACCCCCCAATTATAAGATTATTTTTGTTGCTACTTCATAACTATAACTTTGCTACTATTATGATTGCGTTGTAAATATCTGATATGCAGAAGGTCTTTGGTGACGCCTGTGGAAAGGACGCTCGACCCCCCCACCCAAGGGGTCCCGACCCACAGATTGAGAACCACTGGCTTTGAGCATTTAAGGTGGGCAAATATGCTTAACGGGAAGGATTATGTCTGAGTGGATTCCTGGTATGCCACTGGACCCCTGTCTTCAGCCACACACTCACCATCTGGCTGTTGATAACATCAAATGCTGACCCCTCTTGTCTTTGCCCTTTCTTTTATAATTACGTAATTTTCCTCTCTCCAATCCCTTGCATGTAGCCTCACATTCTTTAATCATTGTTATTACATGTATAAGCAAATAAATATATAAATGCAACCTGCTGAGCCCATGTAGTAGTGCTTTTACATGTTCGTTTGTTTGTTTGTTTGTTTGTTTGCCCTGACCATTTGTTAAGTTCCCTCAGCCTCAGAGAACTGTCTGGCTCCGTGTTTTATTCCCCGTAGGATTGTCCAAAGCCTTGGTTAGGAACATCTTTCTGCCATCCCTGCCCCTTTCCTCACCTTATAACCTCTCCTTTCTCTATCCCCATCAGTCTTTCCTGTTTCTCCTCTCTTTGAGTGAATCGCCCAAGAGCGCTTCCCACGGGGTTCTCCATCTCAGACTCTGTTCTCAAGGAGCCTGATTTAAAGCCGCATGTCTAGGGACTGGTACATGACCTGGGAAAGCCCTGGGTGAACAAGCGTAAGGCATGCGTCAGATCCCCAGGATCCATGACCAGCCAGATGTAATGGCACACAGATCTGCCCAGAGCTGCCGGCAAGGTGGAAGGTGGAACCAGGAGCACCTCTAGATGTTCGTGGGCTAGCCTGATGTACACAGCGGCCAACAATGTCTCAAACAATGTAGAAAGCGAGAACTCACTCCCAAGGTTGTCCTCTGACCTCCACACGTGGACCTTGGCCTACACATGGACCCTGAAACAGGCATGCCCAACTCACACATGAAGACGGGGAGGTTGGGGGTGGGGTGGCAAACACGAGAGAGAGAGAGAGAGAGAGAGAGAGAGAGAGAGAGAGAGAGAGAGAGAGAGAGAGAGAGAGAGAGAGATTCCTTTAACAGACATCGATGTAAAGCCATATTCAGAAAACTGCACACAGTCCTGTCCCTGTGGCTGCACATAAGACCCACGTGGTATCTTGTGACTTTTCCTGGGGAGACATGAAAAAACATCAACTCAGCCCTGACAGCACACTGTTAGCAGACCAATGAAATCAATCCCATCCCAAGAAAAGTTGGGTGAAGTTACTTGGAGTTACTTACAGGTGAAAGCATGACTCAAGCAGCTGCAGCACAGAAACCTTGCCCCGGAGTGGGAGGAGTCACGCAGAGTGGGAGGAGTCACACTGGAGTTCCCTGCACACCTCGCAGGCTGCTGCACAGAGTCTCCTCCAGCCCACCAACTGCCAAAACAACCTTCTGAGCTTAGCAATTTTGTTGTGGGTTTTTGTTGTTGTTGTTGTGTTGTTTTTCCTTTCGTTGTGTTTTTTTGGTTGGAGTCACTTTCACCCCCATTCTCATCCCTCATGCCTCTCCCTCTCCAGGGGGCACACTTCACATTAAGTCCCTTTCTGTGTCTGTTGTGCGGCCAACTGAGAGTGATTAGCTATTTGCCTCCCGTATTGGTGGGAGGTTCTTCAGTGGAGCAAGGACAACTTACCAGTGGCTACACCACTGAAGAATACGACAGTCCCTCCCCCAATAAGGGTTAATTGCCACTGTTTCTTCAGGGAGGGTTGGGGCATGAGTCCTTGTAACTTCCTTGTTTTGTGACCCTCTACACCTAAGTGAACGAATGTCTTTATGCTCAACACTTTTATGCCAATTTGATACAAAGCAAACTCATCTGAGAGGCGAGAACCTTAATTAAAGAAATTAATTAAAGAAAATGCCTCTAGCCAGGCAGGGTGGCGCCTGCCTTTAATCCCAGCACTCAGGAGGCAGAGGCAGGCAGATCACTATGGGTTTGAGGCCAGCCTGGTGTACAAAGTGAGTCTAGGATAGCCAAGGCTACACAGAGAAACCCTGTCTCAAAAGAGAGAGAGAGAGAGAGAGAGAGAGAGAGAGAGAGAGAGAGAGAGAGAGAGAAAAGAAAATGCTTCTATAAGATCAGGTTTGTAGGCAGATCTGTAGAGCATTTTCTTAATTAGTGATTGACGGGGAAGAGCCCAGTCCATTGTGGATGGTGCTGGTGGACTGGGGTTCTCTATAAAAACAAGCTGAGCAAGCCACAGGGAGCAAGCCAGTAAGCAGTGTTCTTCCACGGCCTCTATATCAGCTCCTGCCTCCAGGTTCTGGCTCTGAGTTCCTGTCCTGACCTTCTTCAGTGATGGTCTATGACGTGGAAATGTAAGCCAAATAAACCCTTTCCTCCCCACTTTCCTTTTGATCGTGGTGTTTCATCACATCAATGGTAAGCCTAAGACAGTCTCCATCTGAAGGAAACAGTCCCACAGCACATAGAAGGAAGGCAAGAAATGAAAAGACAGGCAAGGAGGCTAGAGAGTAGAGACCAAAGCGCCACACAGTAGAGCATGCTCAAAGCCAGTATGGCCTGGGTGAACTGATCTCTATGTCTTTGTCTGGTCACTAAACTTGGGGTTTTGTAACACTAAGATAGCATCTGTGTAACTGCTTTGATGCTTTGAAATGAGACTCAAGTGTAAATATTATTAATAGGTGTCAGTCCACAGAGTTTTAACATGGCTGCAGGCCTGGTACAGTGGAATAGAATACATTACAAAAACAGAAACCTTCTATCATATGAGGCCAGTGGCCAGTGGAGGGAGGAGGTGACTCAAAAGCTGCCGTCTGGGAAATCGCTCTCTCTCTCTCTCTCTCTCTCTCTCTCTCTCTCTCTCTCTCTCTCACACACACACACACACACACACACACACACACACACACACACACACACACACTCCTCCATGAACTGCATGTGAATTTGTATTGTTGAGATGATTGGAAAAGGAGGGACCAGGGAGCAGGAATCCGGGCAGGAAGAGCTGACAGAAATGAAAGGTCAGCTGTGGAGCTCTTTAGGACAATGACACAACACCCCTGCTTCATGGCATTGCCCAAAGTTTAGAGAGACTTCTTCTCTATTGCTGCCAGGAGCATGACGTGGCACCAGCACTCCAAAGGCTTCAGAAAGCACACTGAGCCGTCCCGCACCTCTGTGGAGTGGTCCTGGTGAGACTGGCCAGCAGCCCAGGTGTAGCCACAGGGACAGTGAGTCCTCACGAGAGGGGGGCTCCAAACAGAGGAAGCCAAGGAAGAGAAAGAAAAGCAGGAGGTCTGTGGCATGTGTCACAAAGCATATAGGCCTCCCAGTGATGAGGGCTGGACCTTTCCCTACAGAAGTCTCCCACTTACAGAGGAGAGGAAAATGAGAGAAATGTGTGCGGTGACAGCTAATGCCGTTACCACTTCAGCCAGGATTCATGTACCCTGGGAAAATATAATAACCATTGTTGTTTACCAGATAATAGCAATCTCAAGAGGAAAAATGTCCTTCATTTCTTATTCATCATTGCCTAGCTCCATTGTCTGTGAATGGGTGTGAATAGACATTGGCTGAATGAATAAATAAGTAAGCATGAGGCTCCTTCCCCCTGCCAGGTTTCCCTGAAATTACCACATGAAAGATGTGACTTTAAGGCCTCATGGGTAGCACATCAGATTCACAATCAATGAGTAACAACCGAATGAATGAAAATCTAAAGCTTCTGGAAGGTTCCAGAAGCTCTCAAACTTGCATGTCATCTGTAAGCGGAGCTAAGAACTCCTCTGTAATCATAATAGTTTCCATCTGTGACATCTCCTTGGGGTGGTAAATGTCATATGTTATCATCCCCTGGGTGAAGAGCATATCCTCCCCCTGTGCTTGTCTGTCTAAACCTCTGTAGCGCGTTATTTGTCATCAAGGGTGTCTTTCCACAGGCGTAATCTTGGGTGTTCACATTCGCTAATCATTCTGCGTCTGCCCTGAGCGGCACTAAACTCGAATCAGCTTCCCTGCTCAGCTCTGCTGCTCTTACAGACTTTGCTGAGAAGAACACGCTTTGACCCAAGTCATTAGTGTTATAAATCACAACTTGCACATCTCTTACCCTCATCTAACTACTTCCCCTCCAAAGGCAGAGGCCACATCAAATGGGGTGGAGTTTTTTTCCCATTGTACTTAAAATCATTGTCCCAAGTAAAACTGCCGAATAGATTGCCCATATCTTTCTTGGCTGGACCTCAGAATTCATTAAGACTTGAGTCTCCTCTACTTAAAAGGTCCAGGATGATACATAAGCAAAAGATTGAAGTTTAGGATTTGGTTTTAGAGGTACAAGTTAGCTGATATATATACAACAAATGAAACTTTTGAAAAAATTAAATAAAATTTAAAAAATGAATTTTCTTTTAATCTGTGTGAGTGCTCTGTTTTCACATACACCAGAAGAGGGAATCAGATCTCATTATAGATGGTTGTGAGCCACCATATGGTTCCTGGGAATGAACTCAGGAGCTCTGGAAGAGCAGCCAGTGCTCTTAACCACTGCACGCTCTCTCTCCAGCTCCTATTGTCCTTAATTTTTTAAACTGAGAAATATTTTGTTTCTTTCCTCCCCTTATATATACACCTTTGCAAGAATATTCTGATTTCATCCAACAAACATGGCTTAGCCCGTTTTTCTCCCCCTTCTAAATTTCCCTAAGAAGAGCAGATACTGGCATTCTCAACTGAAACATGCTTTCTCTGGTCTCCTCTAAGCTATTTATCATTTGCTTCTCAATGTCAGGCAAAATTAATCTTCTAAAAACAGATTACACTCTAAGATGTTTTACAGCTGAAAGCTCCATCAAGACTTTTTCTACAACTTGTTAATGGAACAGAAAGCAGGCAGGTAAGCGCCCCAGGTACTGTAACAATTGCTCGCGTTGCCTTCAGCAAAGTGGTTGGAGCAACTTTGCAAGCATCTAGGAAGCCCTTGTGTTCCATAAATTATTGAAATCTTTCAGGACCTTTTGCATGAGCCAGAGATTTTCTTAAAGTGTTTAGCATCAATAACAATGAAAACTGGCATGACAACACCTTATAAATCTTAGATACCATGGACCAAAAAACTAACAAAACTGAAAACATTTTAATACCTTTTCCAAACACATACACTACTCTCTCTCTCTCTCTCTCTCTCTCTCTCTCTCTCTCTCTCTCTCTCTCTCTCTCTCTCTCACACACACACACACACACACACACACACATTTCCCCTCCCCCACTCTCCTAGACAAGACCTATTTGTACTTAGGACATATTTTAGGGATCATATTCTTCCTCTCTATGTAACACCCTAAAACAGAGTCTGCATATCTTCAGCCCTGAGTCCGCCACATGTGTTGTGTCCTCATAGGACTCGCAGGAGTGCTCCTTCCCCACAGCAAACTCCTCCTCCTCCTATTTGTTGTAATGCTCTTCACCAAGAGCATGTGGTGTGCTAAGCTCTGTGGTGGCATTTAGTCCTCACCAAGCCTGCAAAGTATCCAAACATCTAAAAACCCATCCATATTGAAGGGTCTGTGGCTTGCTCTTACCCTTTGGAGTAATTTGTCTGGATGGAGCTGGCCTCATCAGCAGAAATGAGTCAGCCTGCCATACTTTCAGGCATCAAGGAGCATGGGGCTCCACAGGGCAGGCAGAGTTGCCTCCTCCCTCGTGCTCCTCAATCCACAACCCCACACACAAATCATGAATGGAAGTAGTTTGCCATTACTTCACGAAAATGTGCAACTTAAAGCCCCTTGAGATCAGACAGGTCTTTCACTTCTTGGAGAGCCTGTGTCTGCTTCAAAATGTGATTTCGGCCTCCGTTTGTTAAACGCACTAACTAGTACGTTCACTATCTCTGTACACAGTTTTGTCTACAGTAACAAGGCATCCACACACAGAGAGGACCCAGACCCCTCCAACCTTCTTGTGTATTTGATGAATTGCAGTTCAAGATGTTCAGGTAAGAGTGAGGCTACGAATTATAGAACTGACTGTTAACTACACTAAACCTGGCAAGAAAAAATGCCTGTCAAGATTTCTATAAAGAAACCATGAATAGAATAAAAATAAATAAATAAACCAAACTTGAGTGAATAAGGGAATGATGCCCTCAGCACAAGCCATTTATCCAGCACACTGTATGGAGACTCAGTGACAGAAAAATGACTCAAATGAATCTTATTCGAAAGATCATTTAAATATATGGACTTGCATACGTTTTCATTAACAATAACTTCATTGCCTATATACAGTGTGTCTTGACATATTGGTTAACTCATAAAATATATAGATACACTTTGAAATACTGATGACATGAAATAATTACAATGAATAAACTATTTGACAAAAAAACATCTAGAACACAAAGACCTGTGCTATTTTTCCAATGATGTTTAATTTTAACTAATATTCAATCGATTATTTAAAAAAAAAAAAGTACACCAAACACATAAAGGAAGATTTGTATTGTTATGTTGAGATGGGGTTTTTGCTATATAGCTCAGACTGGCCTTGAATTTGTGACTTTTCTGTCCCAGAGTCCCAAGGGTTGGGGTTACAAGTATCACTCACCGTGGTGAATATAAAGTTTGTTCTTAACAGCAAGGCACAAAAGATGTACGGCTACAGAAACCCTGATTTCTTCCACTTTGCTGAATGTTCAGGTGACAGGTGCAAAACAATATGGTATAAGCCAAATAAACACCTCAGTTGGGATTTTGTAAGCCAATTTAAAATTCTTTCAAAGAAGTTCACTGGAATATGAACCCATTTTCATAAGAGGCATGGAAAACATTCGTGAAATTTTGGGAAAGATGTGTCAAGTCACACAGCGCTTCAAAAATTCAGTACATAATTTGAATGGAAGTACGGGCATCTCTGGTTTGTTTCGTATTTTACCAAGTCACTGCAAGTAGCTCTCACCAAGTAGTGTTGCAATAATAAAACACATAAATAAGAATTTAGCCAGGCATGAGAGCATATGATTGTCATCCCAGCACGTGAGAATTGAAGGCAGGAGGCTCAAGAGTTCAGGACCAGCCTCAGCTACATAGGAAGTTTGAGGTCAACATAAGACCCTGTATCAAAACCAATAATACAAATGCTAGAAATAATAACAATAAACTAGATGAAAGCTTTCATCTTGTTAAATAACCAAAGTTTAAATATGTGGGTAAGATACAATTTCAACAGTAACTAGTACTTTGATGGTAAAACTGTTAGAACCAAGTTACTCTTTTGGCTAAAATGTTAAGGGCTGTAGTTACATTTTCTGAGAGATCTCACTACATTCCGCTTTGTTCACCCTGCGGGATGATGTCAAGCCCCGGAGGCTAAGGAGTTGGAGCCCAGAGTACACAAAATGCTTCTGGGTACTACTGATACATTCAGCTTCCGTTTTTAAGCAGCACTGAAATGCAGTTAATTTTTTAAAATTAATTGAGAAGGAGGGGACCATGACCACATTTTCTTCCAAACAGAGATGTGATGAAAGTCAAAAGAAGAACTGCAGGTATAAGTGGACAAGAAGACTAGCGCTCCACGGAGCTGACCTTGTTCTGTGATGGGAACGGGGCCATCGAAGGCATGGAAATCTCAGGAATATTTGTCAAGTAACAAGAACAAAGGGGAACGCAGTCGATCCTCTCAAGGTGGCAGGAGTTGTTTCAATAGTGACTAAGAAGGTGCTGGCCGCGTAAAACACTTAGGATAGGTAACCGCCATTGTTAGTTGGCTTTGACGGCAGTGCGTTCTAAACATTTGAAAACATGATTTTTTAAACTTCCTCAAAACACTTCCAAGCAAAGAATTTCAGTGGAATTCAAATGCACTTAAAAATAGTGACAAATGACAACATTGCTTATTGGTTTAGAAGGATATAGATTAACATCAGAGAAGATGGAAGTAGGCAAAATGTGTGTGTGTGTGTGTGTGTGTGTGTGTGTGCACGTGTGTGTGTGTGTGTGTGTGTGTGTGTGCTGCTTGTGCGGCTACATATGTGTGCACATGTTGGGGGAAGGTGCATATGCACATGTACATGTGCGCACACATTGGAGGGGAAAGGTCAATACTGGGTATCTTCCTCAATCATTTCTCCACCTTAATTTTTGAGACAGGTTGTCTCCTCAAGCCCAGAGCTCACTAGTATTAAGCCAGTAATTTCCAGAAATGTGCCTATCTCTGCCCACTCCAAGCCCCGACCAGCAGTACTCACAGTAATTTCCAGAAATGTGCCTATCTCTGCCCACTCCAAGCCCCCACCAGCAGTACTCACAGCTCATGATACCACAGGAGGCTTTTTATGTGGGTGCTAAAGATCTGAATTTGTGTCTTTCTGCTTGTACAGAAGACACTTCACCAACTGAGCCATCTCCCCAACCCCTATCGTCAACTTCCCACAGTCTGTGAAGAGGATTTATTTAAAACAGCAATAAGGGAATTCTAGCAATTGGGCTTAAGTGTGTTTGTGAGATACATTATTCAGAAGCAAAAAGAAATACAGAGATTTTTCAATAAATTAAAAATTAAGAAACACTTATTTAAATGACTATTTCAAAGTTTAAAAAACAGTGATGCGTGCTCAAACACAAAAATAACCTTTAAAAAAGACTTGCAACATTAATAAATAAAATGAAGCAACAATGTTTTATTTCTTCATTAGTTCAGCCTTTGACATGATAGTTTTTTCTATATTTGGCAAGTATGAATGTTAGAATAAAAATGGCCCCTAAGGTTCATTTATTTGAATACTTTGTCACCAGGGAATGGAACTGTTTAGAAAGGATTAAGAGATGTGGCTTTGGAGGAGGTGTATCACTGGAAGTTGATTTTGAGGTTTCAAAGCTCATACCAGCCTTCTCTCTCTCTCTCTCTCTCTCTCTCTCTCTCTCTCTCTCTCTCTCTCTCTCTCTCTCTCTCTCTCTCTCTCTCTCTCTCTCTCCCTGGCTGCCTATGGATTAGGATGTGAGCTCTGAGCCCATGCCTGGCTGCATGTCACCATCCATGTCTCCTACTACGATGATAAGGGAACAATCCTCTGAAACTATAAGCAAGTTGCCAATTAAGTGCTTTCTTTGATAAGATTTGCCTTGGTCATGGTGTCTCCTCACATCCATAGAACAGTAACTAAGACAGCAAGGAAAGAAATATGTTGAAGACATACAAGCAAAGCAATTTTATTTATAAGAACACATAAAACTCTTGGAAAGCTTCATGCCCTGTGTCAGTGGTAGGCACTGGCATTTGGTGAGCCCTACCGCCGGGACCACAGACAACATCACTGGAAATGCAAACAAGAGAGCCACACTCAGTACTTACTAATCAGAGTGTCTCAGAGAAGGGGACAGGGATGTGGAGTTTAACAGAATCTTGACGTGATTCTCTGATGCAGTTTGAAACGTGTTACCCTAAACCAAATCTGATGCAAGTGTTCATCTTCAAGCATTGCCTAGTACTGAATAGAGAGCCAAATAATCACCTCCCTCCTTTCAGAGCTTTTTTTTTTTTTTTTTTTTTTTTTTTTTTTGTCATGTTTCATGATTCCTTGTAGAGCTGGATGACCATGATACTCATTCTCTGTTCTCTCCCTTGCTTCTGTGTTTTCTTCACTTGGAATTTCTCTCCTCAGCCTTACCGAGTCCATGTAACCAAAAATCTCCACAGCTTTTAATGTTCACCTCCTAAATTGCCGATTCTAAGATTTGTATAATTTCAAAAGAAGAAAAATTAAATTATCTGGTAATTCTCCTCCCCACCTCATAATCTTCATATTTTTTTTCTCCTGCACAGAGCATCTCACTTGCTCTTATCCTCCTGGCATTTGACCGCTGCCATATTGCTCTATGCATTATATTCACTTTGGTACCCTCCTAATTCCTTCAAGAATGCACAGGGCCTTTGAGAAAGAATGTCTTTCTTAATGTTTCCTTTCTTCCCTAGACAATCATGGGCCTGAGTGGCTCTAATGGCTACAGCATTTGTGTTAGTCATACTTTTTGTCACCATGACAAAAAGAAAGGTATATTTTGGCTCACATCTTCAGAGGCTCTGTCCATGGTTGACTTACTCCATTTTTTTTTTTCTTGGCCATTGGTGGGGCAGAGAACTGCTGTGTGGAAGGTGAGAAGGAAAGCTGGATCATCTTATGGAGACCAGAAAGCAGAGGGGTGACCAAAAAAAAAAAAAAAAAAAAAGTCAAGGACAAAACAAAACACAGCCCTCACGCACTTGCCCTATTTCCTCTAGCTAGGTTCCACTTGCTAAGATTTCCAGAACCTTCCAAAATAGCACTCCTAGCTAGAGACCATGGCTTTAACAAATGGGCCTTTTGTGATGACACTCCTATTATGGAGGTTTTGGTTCATGATATGCAAACATGTTTTTGTTTTAATCCCAGGTATGGGGTATGGGGGCTACTCCAGTTTGTCCACAGCTGATAACTGCCGCATGAGAGCGCATGTGATCTTTGTCAGCTGGGAACCACCTCATGCTGGGGTGTGGTCTTTGCCAGTAGGAATAAATGCCAAACCCAGAGAGAGAGACTGGGGCCTCTGAGAAAGAAAAAGGCTGTTGGTGCTTCCCCCTTGCTGTTCCTGGTTACTTTTGATGCCGTGTGACAAGAAGTTGGAGACATCCTGAAATGAAGAATGGACTTGCCCCCAAGGAAGGATGACCCTAAACAGTGGGAAGTAGCTAAGGAAAATTATGCCCCCTCTCCCCACTAACTTTTCTCTCCTACCTGGTGTTGGGGTATTGGAAGAGATAAGAGAAGAGCAGGGAGTAAGAGATTTAAGAAACCCAAAATAAAAATAGTTTTTAAAAGTATGCCAACATACTCCCATCTAAACAACAGCCCTGAAATTAAGTCCCACTGTTGAGCTCTGCCAAACCTCTTTCTTATCACGCTGCCTTATCTCGTATGAACTCAGCCTCCCAGGGGCGGCTTCCAGATTGTTTGAGGACTCCATGATCTTCTCTCCCTTCACATGGCATTTTGGGGGTGTATAAACTTTGCTGGTTACTAGGCAGGGTTAGGGCTCAACACCAGAAAGCAAATGATTTTTGAATAGTGTGCTTGAGGACTTAGTGATTCCAGACACTAGACCAAGGATCGTCTTACGCAGCCTGGGCAGAAGCTCTGCTTTCTGGGTGGTTGTTGCCCTCATTTTACCGGATGAGGAAGCTGAAGTGCCAAGAGAGCTGGGAGAGGAGTCAAGGCACAACTGGAGGCCAGGCTGGCTGGCCGCAGAGCCTGCACAGTCACCCTTTACATTACCCTGCTTACAAGAGATGCTACCAGCACTTAAAGGCCACCCTTTCTATTTGATCCGAGTTGCCCATCCTCATGTGCACATGAAAAATCATATGCATTCGAGTTGATCATGAAGCCAATTTAAAGGCTGGACTTTTATTATGCATGCTCAATTTAAATCTAGATCAAAGAAATCTAAATTGTGCTTCATTTGGGCATAATCTTATATTCCAAAGCTTAAATGCTTATAAGAAGGCTTTATCTAATTTAAGATTACCAGCTCAAATATAAGCACAGAGTTAATACTACTTTTTCTCCAAAGTAATCAGTACAAAGAGTTCTATTCTCCCAGAGTAAAATGTCATGGAACTTGTAGGAGCGAGCAATCACTATCTCTTCTTTACAAGAAAAAAGCCTTTGAAATATGTACCATAACCTCTGAAAAATACAATTATCCTCCCAAGAAATGATGCATTTTTTTCTGACAAAAACGATGGGCAATTGATCTATAGTTATTTTCTTTCTCAAAAAAATTATTGTATATTGTGTAATGATCATTATAATTAAAAATTAAGATGGCTTGCAATAATTCCACCATTATTTGATTCAAAATCTTTATAAAATATTGGCATTTTCCAACATTTATTTTTCCTGTCTATGTTCCATTTAAGGCCAAATTTTCAAACCCAGCTGCCAAATTACACATATAATTACTGCATTTGCGCACAAAAATGTGATAATTGCTTACACAATTTCAGAGGCCAGCTTGAGGCTCCTTTCCAAATTTGTTTTACATGTTCAGTGCGGTGTATGTAGTTTTATATAAAAATGGGGGAAGTAAAAATTTATGGTTCATCTGGGTAATCTGTGAAAATGGGTATAAAATAAAGCCTTTTGATAAATGCCTAGGTCTGTCTTTACATTTTCCCCTAACAGACCTTTATCCAATCCTTTTAGAACACCTCAAATGTCAGCTGATACTACATTAATGGCAGTGGGAGGAAATGAAGCCGCTCTTGAGGCCTAAAGGAGCCCAGGTGCCCACTCTTGCTGGTAGTTGACTTGTCATGGGGCATTCTTTTGTCGACATCCATAAGATAGATGTGCCATAAGACCAGCAATTAGGCAGCCAGTCAATATGACATCAGCCTTGAGAGGGCTTAGTGTGTGAGCACTGCTGGCTAGGAATTTCCCTTCCTAGGTATGCCTGACAGTTAATAATACTGTCTTGCAAATGTTATAACATGGGTATATTCCCTGATGGATGTTCATAGTGAAGAGTTGGGTCCAAAACAAAAAGGCAAAGAAACAGGATCGAATTAACCATGCATATTAATGAGATGATCTAAGATATTTTTGTTTCTACGCAAGCAGGACAGTAACTTGAAATTGTGCTCATCCCTATGTAAAACAATGCCTAGGCTCATAAGACAATCTAGTACCCCAAATCAAGGCCTATGAATCTCGGTCTGAGCCTGTAGCAGGCATCTTAGGGGAACAGGGTGGTGACAGTACTGAAGAAACCCTCCTTCTTAATGTCATCCTCCTCAACACCTGTCTCAAAAATTCATGACTAGCATGTCCTGACCACTGGTGTATACCAAACAGTAGAAATATGCCACAAGCCAGCTCCCTGGTGATATTACAATCAATCAATAGTCATTAGCTAGCCCTCTGGACCTCCAGCTACTTGGACCAGGAGGTTAAGCCAGTCTGAGTTTTACTGTGTGTGTGTGTGTGTGTGTGTGTGTGTGTGTGCGCACGCGTGCGTGCCATCAGTCATGATTTGTAGTTACAGGCAGTCGTGAGCTTCCTGATGTGAGGTCCAGGAAACGAACTAAGGCCTTCTGTAAGGGTAGAAAGTGCTTGTAACCACTGAACCACCTCTCCAGCCTCCAGTTCAGTCATTCTAACATAGGTACTACTAGCGTTCTTATTTTACGACAGAAGAAGCAGGGTGGGAAATTGTACAGACACAGCTTCTGTAAAGCTCCTATGGCTAGTAGTCCATGAAAGGCAAACTTGAAATTTGAACTCAGTGAAGCCTATTTGTTGGTCCTGGAACCTATACTTCCAATTCTACTTGCACTGTACTTACAATTGTGCAGCTCAACTCCAAGCATTAGAATTGAGAGGTACAAAGAACCCGGTGGGGGAGAGGGCGGGGAAACAAAGAAACAGTAAAGTATACAAATTAATCAAGGAAGAAATCATTGAGACTTGAATCTTTCATTGAGAGGAATTGGTCACATGTGGGAGATGGAAGGACAATCAAATGAAAGGGAAATGTATATGTCTCCTGAACAGATGATTTGTGATTAATATTGCATTCACTTTGACTCTTACAGAGAACCACCTTCATACTGGTTCCACCACACAGCACCTCCGCCTTCGTATTGGTTGTCAGGAAATACAAATTCACATTTTCAACACCGCGGTATGTAGCCAAAACATAATGGTATAAGCACGTGTGTACCAAACAAACCTTTACAAGAATTTCACTCCCACTTTTCTTCTTTACCCAAAATTTTATTTTCTTTATGCTTTGATTGTGCTTTTATTTCTTTATAGATTTCCATAGGGTCTTCTTAAATGGTAAGGTATATATAAAAAATAGTCAATTAATAAGAAAAAGCACACTTTATCTACTATCTTGCTCAGATTCATTTTCATGACAAGAAAACAAAACTGAGAATGGATAAATAAAAGATGGTATTTTCCCCATGCTGAGCTATGGATCCTCACACATAAAGCAGTTTGTTAATTCCTCTGTTGGTAAGGATTAAGGAAATGCAAAATATCAAATAAGACTAGTAAGGGCTAATAGACTCTTATGGAGGGTAGTTCAGTAACAGTTATCAAAATTCCAAAGTTACAGAGCATCTAACCCAGTGTATTTTTATCGTACACCTATCCTGCATCCATGCATCTACTCTGTCCCAACACAAAATAACAGATATGCAAAGTTACTCACCTCAGCCCTGAATTAGCTTTTTTTTTTTTTTTTTGCTATGATAAAACACCAAGACTAAGACAACTTATAGAAAGGAGTGTTTATATTGGACGGCAGTGAGTGAGGCTGTAAGCAGCCAGCATGTTGGCTCCCAGTGGCACACTTCCTGCAGGAAGGCTACCCTTCCAATGCCTTGCTAAAGAGGCACTAACTGAAATCAAGTGTTCAAATGCCCCAAACTACTCAGGGGACAGCTCATTAAAAACAACAAAAGCCCCATTTCCAATAACATGATACTGGAAAACAAATTAATATCCACCAGTAACACAATGCCTAAATCGTGTCTTTCAGTTCTCAAACCCTGTTCAGGTCTTTGGATGATCACAGCCTATGATGACTTGTGATTAAATTTGTCCCAGCTGACTCAGAGAGCGTCAGACTTCATGTCACCCAGAATGACTAATCACACTGCCGATGTACATGTTGTTTTGTCTATAAGGGTCATTGACAGTAAATAGATTGTTAACAAATGTCTTCACTGCTTCCGTTCTACTCATTCAATTCATATATTCATTATTTATCAAATCTTAACAGAGTCTACTCTATGCCAAGTTCTCAGCAAGGCATTTTTTGAGAGCAGAGGCCCATTACGCATATATTTACAGACCACAAGAATTCCTTCTGGCAAGCGATGAGTCACAATACCCTTGCTCCATGTACAGCTATGAGGCTTCAGATTCAAATGGCTGACAAGCAAAGGCAGAGATTTAATCCATATGCCTTTGCTCTCGTGAGTCTGATGATGTAATGTGAATGGAATTCCATCTGAACAATCTGAAATTATGCAATTAATCACATTTGTCCTCAGTTTCAATTACTAAGTGACCCAACACCATTATTAAAGCATTTAGAAGCTGTGACAGTAGGGTTGTCAAAAGCTAAGGCCTTAATAGTCTACCAGCTCATAAGCCGTGATATAAATTCCAACTGATATTGAGCAGGAGATGATTAAATGCAATGTCTCAGTCTACCACTCTGTGGGGAATGTTTGATGGTGTTAAAAGAGAAATGTCACTGTACTTTGAAAATAGAAATGATTTGTTTTCACTTTACTCCAATCAGGAAAGGTTCATCCTGCACTGAAGAACATTATTACTGCAAGTACAGCTGACAGAGAGTGAGCTCTGTATAGACAGTGCCTAAGTATTTAACATCCCACTGTGAATATGCACCACAGTTTCCTCTTTTAAATTAATTAATTTATATATTTATCCACTTTACATCCTTGTCATAGCCCCCCATCCCTCCTCTCCTATTAGTCCCACTCTCCCTCCCTCTCCTCTGTCCCCCCTCCCCTACTTCTCAGAAAAGGGGACCCTGCCTTCCTATCCACCACAGCTTATCAAGTGACTGAGGACTGAATGTGTCCTCTTCTCCTGTGGCCTGACAAGGCAGTCCCACCAGGAGGAAGTGATCAAAGAGCTGGCAACAGAGTCCATGTCAGAGACAGCCCTCATTCCTCTTACTAAAGGACCCACATGAAGCCTGAGCTACCCAGCAGCTACATCTGTGTAAGGGGCTTAGGTCCAATCCTTGCATGGTCCTTGCTTGGCGATTCAGTTTCTTTATCTGTGTACCTGGCCCCGAGTTTAATTTTATAGCTTAGCTATTTTGAATATAGTTTTAATACTATTTTCGTGGTCTTAACACCTTTCTCACAAGAATTCATTGAGTGAACATTTATTAATTACCTTATATGTGCCTGACACAGTTTTTAGTACTGGAGTGTACAGGAGAGAACAAAATGAATATTGTCCAATAACCTGACTCTACCAGGTGCTTCTATCATTCTATAATAAGCCCATATCAGACACACAGACACACACACCACAACCAACACCAACACCAACACCACCAACAACAGCAACAGATCTAGTTTGTTATTAACACATTGCCACTTATTAATATCTTTTATGTAAAGGAAAAATCTTGTGAACCGTGCTTGGGATGTGCATATTGGGCCAGGGCCAGGTAGTAGCATTCTACACGGCTTCTAATATGCCTAAGCATTTTACATAACACAATGAAAAAAATAAAAATGATAGGGGATGATTAATAGCAGAGGATCACAAGCAAGGATAGGGTAGATGCCAATCTGGCACCATCCAGGTCTCCTTCTGCCCTGCTGTTGTTACACGCATGGGCACACATAACAAATGCGTACTCCTGAATCTATCGATACAACCTTTTCTATTCGCAGAATGTTGCTTGTGTGTACATATTTTCAGGGCTGGCTATTTGGTACTGGATAGGCAATTGGTGTGCTCTTCCCTAGGGAAAGCCATTTCTCCCACTCTAGGCACTTCTTTGTTACCTACAGATCTTTGTGTAGGGTTGAGGCCTCCTGAGCCTCCCCTTTCACAATGGCATGTCTTTCTTGCCCTTGGTGTGCTCCTCTAGGAAAGCCCCGTCAGTGAGACTTTAAGGCTGCAGCTTCTGACATTTCTAGGAGACAATCTCTCAGCAGCAAACTTGCTGTTCCTCTGGCTCCTCCAATATTTCCATCTCCTCACCAACAACGGTCCCTGAGCTTCAGCGAAGGGGTGTGTTGTAGATGCATCCATCAGGATTGGGCTCTATAACTGCACTGTGACTGGTCGTGGGTTTTGTTTTTTTGTTTTGTTTTGTTTTTTTTTTTTTTTTTTTTTTTTTTGAATGGTCTCTGTCTGTTACAAAGGGAAGTTTTCATGATGAGGGGCTGTCTGTGGGTACAAGGGCAAATGTTCAGACTGTAGATAAGGATTACACTGGTCAAGTAAAGTGACAGTTGTGGGGTTTCCTCACTAGCGCCAGGTCTCTTGCTAGATCTCCAGTACAAAGAATGATTACGCTCTTGGGGAGTGAAAAATATACTCTTAAGAGATGAGTAGGTTGCTGAAGAAATCATGGAGGAAACTTTAGAAATTCCTAGGATTAAATAAAAGTGAAAATATGATTTCTTGGAACATTCGAAATATACAAGAGCATAACTGAAACAGCAGCAGGCAATGATGAAAAATTGCCAAAGAAACATCCAAAGGAGGCAGGTCTGTGAAAATCAATGAGATTGACAAGCCCTTATCCAAATGAGCTAAAAGGCAAAGAGAAATTATCCAAATTAGCAAAAATAGAGATGAAAAGGGGAACTTAATAACAGGCACAGAAGAAACCCAGAGAATCATATGAACATACATTAAAAACCCCTAGTCCAAAAGATTTTGACCATCTCCATATCTGATAGAGGGCTATTATCTAAAATATATAAAGAACTCAAGAAACTTGATATCTATCAAAAAACCCAAATAATCTAGTTTTTAAAAATGGGGTACAGATCTAAACAGAGAATTCTCAGTAGAGAAATTTCACATGTCTGAGAAACACTTAAAGAAATGTTCAACATCTTTAGCCATCAGAGAAATGCAAATCAAAACTACTTTGAGAATCCAGCTTACACCTGTTAGAACAACTAAGATCAATAATACAAGTGACAGCTCATGCTGACAAAGATGTGGAACAAGGGAATTCTCCTCCATTGCTGGTGCAAACTTGAACAACCACTGATGACGTAAGTGTAGTTGTTTCTCATAAAAATGGGAATAGATCTACCTCAACGTATAGCTATTAGACTTTTGGGTGTATATCCAAAGGACACTCATCTAACCACAGGGATACTTGCTTAGACATGCTCTTTCAGCTCTATTCATAACAGCCAGAAATTGGAAACAACCTAGATGTCCTTCAACAGAAGAACGGATAGAGAAAACATGGTTGATTTACACAATGGAGTATTACTCAGATCTTAAAAAAAAAAAAAAAAGACAACATCATGAGATTTTCAGGCAAATGGATGGAACTAGAAAAAAAAAATAATCCTGAATGAGGTAACCCAGACCCAGCAAGATAAATATGGTATGTATTCACTTACAGCCGATAAGCCATTAAATAAATAATAACCAAGCTACAATCCATAGACTCAGACAGGTTCAGAATAGAGGAAGAGACTGTGGAGTGGGTTGGGGCATGTGTATCTTCCTGAAAAGGGAAAATGAAATAGATTTTATGAGTGGACTGGACTGGAAGGCAGGGGAGGGACTGGGGAGACCAAGTGGGAAAGAGGAGGAGACAAGAAACTGAGAAAAAGTATGAGGGAGAGAGACAACTAGATTTAAAAAGGAAAAGAAAATAACTATATTCCACTAAATCTTTTTTTAAAAGGGGTGGTGGGGATAATTTTCCTGATATATACCACCTACCACAGTCAAGATCAGGTAAATAATTTAAACAGATCTATAACCCCTAGTGAAATAGAAGCAGTAATTAAAAGTCTACCAACTAAAAAAGAAAAAAGAAAAAGAAAAAGAAAAAGCCCAGTGCCAGATGGTTTAAGCACAGAATTTTACTGAATTTTCAAAGAAATAATGGGCACTCCTCAAATTATTCCACAAAATAGAAACAGAAGAAGCATTACCCAATTCTTGCTAAAAGGCCACAGTTACCCTGATATCCAAACCACATAAAGATACAGCAGAAAAAGAGAATTACAGACTGATTTTCCTAATGAACATAGATGTAAAAATTCTCAATAAAATATTGCAAGCCAAACACACATCAAACATATGCGGGGATGATTCAGCATGCAAAAATACAAACCATATAAACAAACTGAAAAAAGAAAAACCACCTCACTAGATGCAGAAAAGGCCTTTGATGAAATCCAGCCCTGTGGAGTGGGTTGGGGCACATGTATCTTCCTGAAAAGGGAAAATGAAATAGATTTTATGGGTGGACTGGACTGGAAGGCAGGGGAGGGACTGGGGAGACCAGGTGGAAAAGAGGATAACGTACTGAAGATATTAGAGATACAGGGGACATACCTAAACACAATAGAGTCAGTTTACAACAAGACCTCAGGTAGCATCGACCTAAACAGAGAGAGACTCAAAGCATTTCCACTAAAATCAGGAGGAAGACAGGGCTGTCCACTCTCGCCATACCTGTTCAATATAGCACTTGAAATCATAGCTAGAGCAATAAGACAACTGAAGGCGGTCGAGGGGTTACAAACAGGAAGAAAAGAAATCAAAGTTTCTTATTTGTTAATGATACAGTAGAATATATAAGTAACCCTAACAATTTGACCAGGAAACTGCTATAGCTAACAAACACTTTCAGCAATGTAGCAAGATACACAATTAATACACAAAGATCAGAAGTCTTCCAATACAAATAACAAATGGACTCAGGAAAATAAAAAATCAGGGAAACCATAGGTTTCACAATAGTCTCAAAAAAAATTATCTTGTGGTAATTCTAACTAAAAAAGTAAAAGACTTGTATGATAAAAACCTTAAGACATTAAGGAAAGACATCAAAGAAGATACCAGAAGATGGAAAGATCTCTTATGCTCATGGATTGGTAGGATTAATGTAGTAAAAATTTTCTGGTCTGCCAAAATCCATCTATAAATTCAATACAATCCCTATAAATATTCTAACACAACTTCTTACAGAAATTGAAAGAATTTTCAGCTTCATTTGGAAACACAAAAATACCAGAATAACTAGAACAATCCTAAATAATAGAAGAACTGCTGGGTATATCACTGTTTCAAATCACTACCAAGCTATAGCAATAAACAGCGTGGTATTGGCAGAAAAACAGACCTGCTGATCAACAGAATCAAATTGAAGACACAGATATAAGTCCACACACCTCTGGACACACAATTTTTGACAAAAAAACAAAAACAAGCCCAAAAGACACACTGGAGAAATGACAGCATCTTTAACAAATGATGCTGGCCAAACTGGCAAGCTGCATGTAGAAAAAAATAGATCCATGCTTATCACCCTGCATAAAACTCAATTCCAAAGTGATTAAACATCTCAACATAAGGCCAGATAGATACACTGATGCTTATAGAAGAGAAAGTAGGGAATACTTGAACTCATTGGCACAGGAAATAACTTCCTGAGCAGAACACAATAGTACAGGCATTAAGAACAACAATTTACATATGGGACCTCACAAAACTGAAAAGCCTCTGTATGGCAAAGGACACTATCACTCAGACAAAGTGACAGCCTACAGAATGAGGAAATTTTTTTTTTTTACCACCTACACATCCAATAGAGGAATAATTTCCAAAATACATAAAGAACAAACAGAAGAGCAATAACAACAACACACAAACACACAAAAACAAAACCCTGGATATCAAGAAAACTAACAACCCCATTTAAAAATGGGGTTTAAACAGGGAATTCTTAAAGGAGAAAACCCAAATGGTTTATTAAAAACACAAATAATGTTCAACATCCTTACTCATCAGGAAAATGCAAATCAAAACTATGGAAGATGTGGAATAAGGGGAACACACTCCTTCATTGCTGATGGGGATGTAACCTTATACAGCTACTGTGGAAATCAATATCATGGTCCCTCAGGAAGCTGGAAGTCTCTCTGCTTCAATACCTAGCTATATTATTCTTTGCATGCACGCGAAGGGCACTTCATCTTACTACAGAGACACTTGTTCAACAATGTCTGTTGATGCACTATTCAAAATAGTCATAAAGAGAAAACAGCCTAGTTGTCCTTTAGTAGATGAATAGAGAAAGAAAATGTGGTACATTTATTTAGTGGAATATTACTCCGACATTCAAAAAAAGAAAAGAGAATGCACGTAAATGGATGGACTTAGAAAAAGAAAGTCATCCTGAGTGAGGTAACCCTAGACCCAGAAAGATAGACATGGTATATGGTCACTTATATGTAGATGTTAGCAGTTAAGTTTTCAATAAGCCACCAGGTCTCCCCCTCCAGGGGACATGGTCAAATGTGAGGCACCAGAATACGTGAGAAAGTCATACCCCACTCTCCACTCAACTGTGGAGACTTTTCTGACCATTGCCTAGATCTGGGTAGGGGTTTAAAGTTTACTGCCTGTATTGTCCTTGGCTGGTGCCTTAGTTTGGGCGGGACCCCTGGGCCCAAATCTGCCTATCATAATGTTCTACTTGTAGGTTTCTAGGACCTTCTGGATCCTTCTACTTTGCTGTTCTCCCATGCTTCTCTCATCTAGAGTCCCAATAGGATGTCTTCCCCTCTGTGCCAGTTTCCTCGTAAGTGAAGGCTTTCATGGGACATGCCCCTTGGGCTAGTATGCAGATATAAGTGAGTATATACCATTTGACTCTTTCTGCTTCTGGGTTAACTCACTCATTATGATCATTTCTAGCTCAATTCATTTATCCACAAATTTCGAGAATTCCTTGTTTTTAATAGCTGAGTAGTATTCCATAGTGTATATGTACCACAGTTTCTTTATCCACTCTTCTACTGAGGGACACTTAGGCTGTTTCCATGTTCTGTCTATTATGAATAAGGCTGCTATGAACATGGTTGAGCAAATTTTCTTGTTGTGTGCTGGAGCATCTTCTGGGTATATTCCAAGGAAGGACAGCAGGTTACCAAGAAGAGACTTGATACCCTATGAGCATATATAGGGGGAGGGAATCCCCTCAGGAACAGTCATAGGGGGGGAATAAGGGGAAAATGGGAGGGAGGGAAGAATGGGAGGATACAAGGGATGGGATAACCATTGAGATGTAACAAGAATAAATTAATAAAAAAAGTAAGTAGAAAAAAAAAAGAAAAAAAAGTTTTCAATAAGCAAGCTACAATTCACATCACCACAGAGGTTAAATATAAGGGAATAGAAAAGAAAGAATCAAATGGGGAGGGAAAGCAAGAGTGGGTAAAGGAGGAAATACAGGAAGAGACAGATAAAACTAAGGGTCATTTAAGGAGTTGTATGGAAACCTAACACAGCAGAAGCCTCCTAAAATGTATGCCTATATGAAGGTGATCTAAATAAAACTGTCAAATCACAAGAGAGAAATAGTCCCAACTAGACCTCTCTCACCACCAAATAAAGCTTCTAGTACTGAGAATGGGTTACTTCTAATATAGTTGTTGGCCAAATAAGTACCACGGCCAAATAATGCAAGCTACTACCAAGGCTACTTAATGGTTGCTCTGCACAACTGATGGTAAAACCCTGTTGCTGAAGAAAAGACCTACACAATTCAAGCTGGTGAATACCTAGAGCCCTCACCCCATGGGCTAGTAAAGAGACTCTGCATGCTACTAAGGGAGAAAGGTAAACACCAATCCAGCTGCAAATCCTTCGATCTACAATCAGAGGCTGCCTGCAAGATAGCACTAGTACAATAGCGGCACAAAGCTTGTTAAAACAACCACTATTTGATTGGCTTTAAGGCCACTCCATGAACTGGACCCTATCCCCAATACTGCTGGGTGGCCAAGAACCTGAGACCAGATAGGTCAGGGACCTCAGGGAAAACCAAATACTACTGTTCTGCTAAAGGAGTGTAGCAATAGAATAACTGCTAAGGACATTTTTCTGTGCTCACAGATCAATACCTTGTTCAGCCATCATTAGGGAAGCTTCCTCCTGCAATAGACTGAAACAAATACAAAGACCCAAAGCTGAACAGGGCAGAGAATGGGAGACCGTGAAACATCCAGCCCTAAATGGGATGCCTCCATCAAATCACTACCCACAGAGCTCAGCAAACCCTGCAGAAGGTTTAAAAGCCAGAAGGATGAAGGACACCAATGAAACATCTTCTTATACAGCAGGATTGGCATATACACGAACTCACAGAGACTGAGGCATCGTGCACAGGGCCTGCCTGGCTCTGCACCAGATGGTGTTCCAGTGCTGAGAAGAGAAGCAGACATATGCGCCTCCCCCATCCCTAACCTAGAAACTATCTCAAATCGAGACCCACTAGCAAAAAAAGGGGTAATTCTCTCTAGGAAGTCTCACTGGGGCTACTACAAACCACTCTTTTTTTTTATCTTTTTTTTATTAATTTATTCATATTACATCTCGATTGTTAGCCCTTCCCCTGTTTCCTCCCATTCTTCCCTCCCTCTCATTTCTCCCCTTCTCCCCTCCCCTATGCCCGTGACCGAGGGAGACCTCCTCCCCCTATATATGCTCTCCGAATATCAAGTCTCTTCTTGGTAACTAGCTATCCTTCCTCTGAGTGCCACCAGGTCTCCCCATCTGGGGGACATGGTCAGAAAAGGGGCACCAGAGTTCGTGTGAGAGTCAGATCTCACTCTCCACTCAACGGTGGAGAGTATCATGTTCGTCGGCTAGGTCTTGGTAGGGGTTCGAAGCTTACTGCCTATATTCTCCTTGGCTGGTGCCTTAGTTTGAGGAGGACCCCAGGACCCAGATCTGCCTGTCATAAAGTTCTTCTTGTAGGTTTCCAGGACCCTGTGGGTCCTACTATTTCCTCTTTCTTCCATGCTACTCTTGCCTAAAGTCTCAATCGGATATCCTCTCCTCTGACCCACTTTCTTGGTAAGTAAAGATTTTCATGGTACATATCCCTTGGACTAGTGTTTTGATATAAGTGAGTATATACCGTTTGTCTCTTTTTGCTTCTGGGTGAACTCACTCATTATGATAATTTCTAGATCAATCCATTTGTCCACAAATTTTGAGAATTCCTCATTTTTAATAGCTGAGTAGTATTCCATCGTGTAAATATACCACAGTTTCTTAGTCCATTCTTCTACTGAGGGACACTTAGGCTGTTTCCATGTTCTGGCTATTATGTATAGAGCAGCTATGAACATGGTTGAGCATATGTCCCTGTTGTGTGGTAGGGCATTTTCTGGGTATATTCCAAGGAGTGGGATAGCTGGGTCTTGAGGAAGCCCTATTCCCATTTTTCTGAGAAAGCGCCAGATAGCTTTCCAAAGTGGTTGTACTAGTTTGCATTCCTACCAGCAATGAAGGAGTGTTCCTCTCTCTCCACATCCTCACCAACATGTGGTGTCATTTGAGTTTTTGATCTTAGCCATTTTGATGGGTGTAAGATGGAATCTCAGTGTCGTTTTGATTTGCATTTCTCTGATGACTAACGAGGACGAGCATTTCTTTAAGTGTTTCTTGGCCATTTGATATTCCTCTGCTGAGAATTCTCTGTTAAATTCCAAGCCCCATTTCGCAATTGGGTTGTTTGGTTTTGTGGTGTTTAATTTCTTGAGTTCTTTGTATATTTTGGATATTAAACCTTTGTCAGATGAAGGGTTGGTGAAGATCTTTTCCCATTCTGTAGGCTGTCGCTTTGTTCTCTTGACAGTGTCTCCTGCCTTACAGAAGCTTCTCAGCCTCATGAGGTCCCATTTATTAATTGTCGACATTAAGGCCTGGGCTGTTGGTGTACTGTTCAGGAAGTTGTTTCCTGTGCCTATGTGTCCCAGGCTCTTCCCCACTTTTTCCTCTAACTGAATTAATGTCTCTGGTTTTAAGTTGAGGTCTTTAATCCACTTGGACAAAAAAGTCAGTAGCTTTTCTGTATACAAATGACAAACAGGCAGAGGAAGAAATTAGGAAAACTATTCCCTTCACGATAGCCACAAACAATATAAAATATCTAGGAGTAACTCTAACCAAGCAAGTGAAGGACTTATTCGACAAAAACTTCAAACCTCTGAAGAAAGAGATTGAAGATGACATGAGAAGATGGAGGGATTTACCTTGTTCGTGGATCAGGAGAATCAACATAGTAAAAATGGCCATCTTACCAAAAGCAATTTACAGATTCAACGCAATCCCTATCAAAATACCTGCAAAATACTTTGAAGATATTGAAAGATCAATTCTCAAATTCATATGGAGAAATAAAAAACCCAGAATAACAAAAACAATCCTATACAACAAAAGATCCTCTGGAGGAATCTCCATACCTGATCTCAAGATGTACTACAGAGCAACAGTAATTAAAACAGCATGGTACTGGCAAAGCAATAGACTGGTGGATCAATGGAATCGAATCGAAGACCCAGAGATGAATCCACACACATTTGCTCACTTGATTTTTGACAAAGAAGCCAAATCTATTCAATGGAAAAAGGATAGCATCTTCAACAAATGGTGCTGGTCTAACTGGATGTCTACATGTAGAAAAATGCAATTAGACCCTTATTTGTTACAAACCACTCCTAATGGCAGCCCCATGCCTAGCAGTAGGTGGCCAAGACAAAATAAATTCAATAGCATCTTGGGAGTCCTTTGTCTCATAATGCTTTGTTGGGGTATTTTTGTCTTTAAATTTTTTTCTTACAAGTCCTTTGTATATTATAGCTTATGGCTTTATGTTTTTATAGAATTCCTATATGTGCAAACCTGTGTTTCTGCATCTATATAAGTTCTTATGTTTTTCCTCTGGCTTTTTCTTCTGGTTTTTGTTTGTTTGTTTTTTGTTTGTTTGTTGTTGTTGTTAGTTGTTCTTTTGTTTTGTTTGTTGTTGTTTTGTTTTTGGCTCATTCCAGTTTGTTTGATTATTTTATTTTTCTTTCTTTTCTTTTCTTTTCTTTGAGACAAGGCTTCCATGTTTAGCATTGGCTGTCCTGGACTTGCTGTGTAGACCACGCTGGCCTCGAACTCACAGTGATCTGCCTGCCTCTGCCTCCGGAGTGCTGGGATTAAAAGTGTACGCCACTATGCCTGCCCCTATTTTATTATTGTTTAGATGCTTGCTTATAAGGAGATACAGAAAGAGTGTAGATTCAAATGGGACAAAAGGTGGGGAGGATCTAAGAGGAGCTGGGGGAGGGGAACCATAATCAGAATATATTTTATGAAAAAATAAATCTATTTTCAATAAAAGAAAAAAATTAAATTAAAAGAAAAACAACAGGACTAGATGGACTTACTGTGGAATTTTACCAAACCTTTACATAATGGGCCATGGAGATGGCTAAGTGGGTAAAAGGACTTGCTGCCAAGCCTGAAGCCCTGAGTTTGGTCCCCATGTTTCACATGGTGGAATGAGAGAAACCTTTTGACTTCCACACACTCACCTCCACCATACAAAGTTCTCTGTCTCTGTCGCTGTCTGAGTGTGTGTGTGTGTCTCTCTCTTTCTCTCTCATTTTCTCATATGTAATAATTTTTCTATTTTTAAATAAAGAATAGATAACATCAATTCTCCCCAAACTATTTCATAAACCAGAAAAGGGAAAGAGTATTCTCAAATTCATTCTCTATTAAAATAATCAATATTACTCTAAAGCCAAAACCTAGATAGGAAGTTATAAATAAAACAGAGCTATAGAATACTTTCCTTGATGAACATAAAAACAAAAATCCTCAATTCTTGCAAACTGAATTCAACAGTACAATAAAAAGGTCATGTGCCATAATCAAGTTCACTCTAGGCATGCAAGGGTAATTTGATGTTCACAGTTAGCAAATGTGACACATATGGTACATAAATCTGACTTAGGAACTGAAGTCCCATGACCCCCTCATGTGCTGCAGAAAAGAGATTTGACCACTTCCCCTTGGTGGGGAGGCCTGGTGGCATTCAGAGAAAGAATAAGAGACTTGATAGCCTATGACCATATAGTGGGGGAGGAGATCCCCCTTGGTCATAGACCTAGAGGAGGGGAATAGGGTGAAAGCGGGAGGGAGGGAGGAACGGGAGGATACAAGTGATGGGATAACAATTGAGATGTAATCTGAATAAATTAATAAAATAAAATTTTAACAAATCTCAACATACCATTATGGCAAAAGCTCTAAAGAAACAAGGAGTAGAAGGAGCAGACCTCAAGGTAAGAAAGGCTACCTACAACACAACTGTAGCCAGTAGCACACAAGAAGCCCTGCTGCTGGGGCATGGTCTGATGGATTTAATGCTAATTAATAAAAAAAGCCATCCCACATGGGCAGGGCAAAGGAGAGAGGTGTGGCTAAGGTTCCCGGGCTTAGAGAGAGACAGAGGATCCTGGGAAGGAGAAAGAGAGACTGCCTGATGGAGAGGAGAGGAGAAGAAGGCCACCATGGGTTAGGTGGAGAAGCACATGGCCAGTGTGGATGGGGACTTGGCCCAGATGAAGAACATTAGCAAGTATATGGATTATGGAGAGGAGGTAGCTTGATAAAAGTTGTTATTAGAAGCAGATGGCATGGGATTGGGGCAGGTATCTGATACTTGCCCAACTATGGGGAATAGCTTAGAGGATTGATATCTGACCTGCTCCAGGTTAACTAAGGCTGTTTTAAAATATAACAAGTGACTGTGTCTTGATTGATTGCTAGCTGGATGTACTGGTAATACAGATAATCAAAAACAACACACCGCCTCTAAAATCAGGAATGAGGTAAGGCAATCTGCTCTCTCTGCACTTACTCAACACAGTGCTTAAGGTCTTAGCCAGAGCAAAAGGCTGAAAAGGAAATTAAGAAGCTACAAATAGAAAAGGAAGACACTGAATTATACCTATTTGCAAATGGTGTGATCTCATCTTTAGAGACCCTGAAGGCTCCACCAGAAAACTTTTACATCTGATAAACACTTTCCACAAAGTACACAAATCAGCAAGCAAAATCAACGTACCAAAATTAGTGCCTTTCCTACCTGCCACTGATAAACATGCGGAGAAAGAAGTGTGCAGGAGACTGGGGAGCTGACTCAGTGAGTAAAACATTTGTGGCACAGGCTTGAGGAAGCCTTAGCCCCAGGGTAAAAGTTGGTTCCACTGCCATAAGGCCAAGGCTAAGGGGCAGGACTCCATGGCTAGCCCACCTAGCTGAATCAGGGAGCTGGAACTTCAGTGAGAAACCCTATCTTTAAAACCATGGTCGGCAATTAAGCATTCTCCCTAGGGTCCTTTAGTATATAGCTTCTTTAGGTCTCTGTATTGTAGTGTGGTTATCCTGTATTGTATGGCTAATATCTGCTTATGAATGAGTATATACTATATGTGTCTTTCTGGGTCTTGGTTACCTTACTTGGCATGATCATTTCTAGTTCCATCCATTTGCCTGCAAATTTCAAGATTTCCTTGTTTTTAATAGCTGAATAGTACTCTATTGTGTAAATGTACACTGTTTCTTTATCCATTCTTCAGTTGAGGGACATGTGGGTTGTTTCCAGATTCTGGCTATTACAAATAAAGCTATTATGAACATAGTTGAGCAAATGTCCTTGCTGTATGGCAGAGTGCCTTTCAAGTATATGACATGGACTCTGGTGCCCACTCATTTATCACTTCCTCCTGGCAAGGCAGCCTTGCCAGGCCACAGAGGAGGAGAATACAGGCAATTCAGGTGAGTCTTGATAGGCTGAGGTCAGATGTTAGGGGAGTAAGGCTCCCCCTTTCTGAGAGGGAGGGGGGCAGGAGGAGTGAGGAAGGGAGAGTAGGACAGGGAGGCAATGAGGGAGGATGTAAAGTAAACAAATTTAAAATTTTTTTAATACATTATTCAAAAAATGAGGTTGAGAATAATTGAGGAAGACATCCAAAAATAATCAACCGATGGTCTCCACAACCTCTGGTGCTCACATGGGCAGCATATTCTCTCTCTCTCTCTCTCTCTCTCTCTCTCTCTCTCTCTCTCTCTCTCTCTCTCTCTCTCACACACACACACACACACACACACACACACAGACACACACACACACAAACCGCTAGAGCAAACTAATTCACAATAGAAAAGAAAGGAAGGAAGGAAAGAAGGAAGAAAAAGAGAGAGAAAAATCGAGGAACCTAAGCAAGGAGGTAGAAGATATCTATCTACAAGGAAACTTTTGAACACCACAAAAAGACACTGAAGAAGACCTATAAGATGAAAAAAACGTACATGCTCTTATGTTGCAGGATATTTGATCACACTGTGAACCCCAAAATTGTGTTTTTACTGGAAAACCCTTTTTCTAGTTGTAGTGTGGCTCAACCCTAGCACATACCTTTAATCCAAGAGTTTTCTGCTTGAGTATTGTAAACAGGATTAAATAGGTTGACCATAGGTCAAGGGATAGAACAAGCAACCAGTTGACAGGGAGTGAACATAGAAACAGTCTGGGTTACCTCACTCAGGATTATATTTTCTAGTTCCATCCATTTGCCTGAAATGTTCATGATTTCCTTGTTTTTAATAGCTGAGTAGTATTCCACTGTGTAAAGGTATCACAGGTTCTTTATCCATTTCTCTGTTGGGGGACATCTGGGTTGTTTCAAGATTCTGGCTATTACGAATAAAGCTGCTATGAACATAGACGAGCAAGTATCTTTGTGGTATGGTGGAATATCTTTTGGGCATATGCCTAGGAGTAGTACGGCTTGTTTGGAGGTAGCACTAGTTCTAATTTTCTGAAAAAGCACCAGATTGATTTCCAAAGTGGTTGTACATGTTTGCACTCCCACCAGCAATGGAGGCATGTTCCACATCCTCACCAGCATGTACTACCACTTGAGTTTTTAATCTTAGCCTTTGATGGATGTAAGATGGAATCTCAAGGTGAATTTAATTTGCATTTCCTTGATGACTAAGGGCGTTGAGCATTTCTTTAAGTGTTTTTCAGCCACTCAAGATTCCTCTGTTGAGAATTCTCTGTTCAGCTCTATACCCCATTTTCAAATGGATTATTTGGTTTAGTGGTGTTTAATTTCTTGAGCTCTTTATATATTTTGGATATTAGCCCTCTGTCAGATGTAGGGTTGGTGAAGATCTTTTCCCCAATCTGTATGTAGGCTGTCATTTTGTTCTATTGGCAGTGTCCTCTGCCTTGCAGAAGCTGTTGAGTTTCATGAGGTCTCATGTATTAACTGTTGATCTTAGAGCCTGAGCTGTTAGTGTTCTGCTCAGGAAGTTGTCTCCAGTGCCAATGTGTTCAAAACTCTTTCCTACTTTTTCTTCTATTAGATTGTGTCTTGTTTTATGTTGAGGTCTTTGTTCCACTTGGACTTGAGTTTTGTACAGGGTGATAAATAAATCTATTTGCATTCTTGTACACAGAGGCATCCAATTAGACCAGCAACATTTGTTGAAGATGTTTTCTCTTTTTCCATTTTATGGTTTTGGCTTCTTTGTCAAAAATCAAGTGTCCATAGGTGTGTGGATTTATTTCTGTGTCTTTGATTCAATTCCATTGAGCAACCTGTCTGTTTGTACACCAATACCATTTGGTTTTCATTACTACTGCTTTGTAGTATAACTTGAAATCAGGGATGGTGATATTTTCAGAAGTTCTTTTATTGTGCAAGATTGTCTTAGCTAATTTTGATTGTTGTTTTTCCATGTAAAGTTGAGAATTCTTCTTTCAAGGTCTGTAAAAAATTGTGTTGGAATTTTTATGGGAATCACATTGAACCTGTAGATTGCTTCTGGTAAGATGGCCATTCTTACTATGTTAATCCTACCAATCCATGAGCATGGGAGATCTTTCTATCTTCCAATATATTCTTCAATTTTTTTCTTCAGAGACTTGGCTAGAGTTATACCAAGATATTTTATATTATTTGTGGCTATTTTGAAGAGTGTTGTTCCCTAATTTCTTTGTCAGCCCATTTATCATTTGTATAAAGGAGGGTTACTGATTATTTTTTTTAAAGTTAATTTTCTATACAGCCACTTTGCTGCAGGTTTTTATGAGATGTTGTAGTTCTCTGGTAGAATTCAGGGAGTCACTTATGTATACTATCATATCATCTGAAAATAGAAATACTTTGACTTCTTCCTTTTCAATTTGTGTCACCTTGGTCTTCTTTAGTTGTTCCTTTTGCTAGCTAGGACTTCAAGTACTATGCTGAACAGATATGGAGAGAGTGGACAGCCTTGTCTTGCCCCTGACTTTAGTGAAATTGCCATTTGATTTGATGTTGGCTATTGGCTTGCTGTATATATAGCCATTATTATGTTTAGGTATGTGCCTTGTATCCCTGACTCTCCAAGAGTGTGAGGAGTTTATTGAGATGCCATGGGGACATCAGCTGAGGAGGAATATCAGCTGAGCACTTTCTTTGCCTCTCTGAGCTAGCAGGCTTTCACCTCAGCATCTGGCTCCCGAGTCTTTATTGGTAAAAATTGAACATTTGAAATCTTACTTAAAACAACACTCCTAGATGAGCAAAATTAATATTGTGAAAATGGATATATTACTGAAAGCAATTACAGATTCAAAGTAATCTCATCAAAATTCAATGACATTCTTCAAAGAACTAGAAAAAATATTAAAATTCATATTCAAATGCACACACCCTCGTATACAAACCAATCCTGAGCAGAAAGAACAATTTTAGAAGTTTCACAATGCCTGATTCAAAGTATATTACCGAGCCATAATAACGAAAACAAAACAGTACTGTTATAAAAACAGACAGCAAGACCAGGGAAACAGAAAACTGAAAAAAAATGCACAGGTTATCTTCTTTGTTTGTAACAAAGCTGCCAAAATGCTACATTATAGATAGAAAAGGACAATTCTTCAACAAATGCTGCAAGAGATGCATGACATCCACAGTGAGGAGAATGTAACTAAATCCAGTAAGAAAACCAACTTAAACTACATCAAAGACCTTAGTGGCCTGAAACTTTGAAGCTTCTAAAAGAAACCTTGGAGAAAACACTTCACAATACAGATAGGCACAAACAAATGCTTTATGAGAAGGACTTTAACAACTCAAAAAATAATATCAAAAATTGACTAATGGGATTACCCAAACTCAGAAAGTGTCTACACAACAAAGGAAATAGTAAGCAAATGAAGAAAAAGACAACAGAATAGGAGAGATATTTTTCCAAATATGTATCTGAAACAAGATTACTATCTAGACTCTATAAGCAGCTCAAAAAAATTAAGACACACACAAAAAAAGATAAATCACCAAATCAATAGTTTGGCAAATGAACACATCTAAAGAGGCAAGAAAGAGAGAGAGAGAGAGAGAGAGAGAGAGAGAGAGAGAAGCAAGCCAGTCTGTAGTTTTCTCAAAAGGCTAGAAACAGGTCTACCACATGATCCAGCTATACCACTCTTGGGTGTGTGTGAGGAGGATTCTCAATCCTGCTCATTTATGCTCAAGTCTATTCACAGTAGCCAGGAAGTCAAAACAGCCTACATAGCCAGCAAATATTACAGACTATTGCCAACGGCCTTGGTTCCCCACCATAACTTGACGGTAAGACCCTATTTCCAAAACACCACAACTGAGTCATAGAACATGGAGAAATCAAGCCAGTACTCTCCTAGAAGCTTCATTTCTACCGCTAGCTTTCACGGGGCTGGGAGGTGCCATGCACACCATGAGAGGAGAGAAGTAATCATCACTCTTACTCAGTAGTGAACCTGGCTTGGAAATACATACCCACTCACGCAACAGTGGCAGGAAGGTCATGGGAGCAGCCAAGCACTTTCTGGTTGGACTTAAGTCCCACTCCACGAGATGAAGCACATACTTGACACTGTTATCAGGACCATGAACCTGTGGTTAGACAGATCATAGGCTCAGGAAGAGCCCAGGAGTGTTCTTCCACTGACTGAACCCAGTATTAAAAGACTCCCAATGGCTTCTTTCTACGCCCATAGGCTAGTGCATCTCTGAACTCTCGTCAGAGAAGCTTCTTCCTGAAATAAATGGTATCAACACAGAGGCCCACAATTGGTCAACACACAGAGAATACAACTATAGAGTGCTCAGCTCAAACAAAATGCCAGCTTAGAGAGCAACATGGATATGAAGCGTGTATGTGTGTGTGTGTGTGTGTGTGTGTGTGTGTGTGTGTGTGTGTGTGTGTATGAGAGAGAGAGAAAGAGAGAGAGAGAGAGAGAGAGAGAGAGAGAGAGAGAGAGAGATTTTTTAAGGGTGTGGCCTCTAGTTGGTTGCTCCTACTCCAGTGGATGGCCACACACCCAAGAGCATATGAGCAGCACAAATTGGACTTGATGGGTTAAAAAGAGAAAGAAAGTGTACACAAATTTGGGTGGCCAGAGGAGAATAAATCTAGGAGGAGTTGGTAGACTGGAGGGGAGTAAATATGCTCATAATAACACCGTACGAAATTCTCCAAGAATAAAATAAATAAGAGACGTACAAAAAAAATGTTCATCATTCTTACCTGTCAGGAAAATATAAACCATAATGGCACTGAGGTTTCATCCCTTCTCACTTTAGGTGTCTATCACCCAGAAAACACATGCTGGTAAAAACAGAAAGGACAAGGGGTTCTTATTCACAGCTGGTGGAAGTTTTTTTTCTTTTGAGACAAGGTTTCTCTATTTTAGTTTTGGCTGTCCTGGAATACACTCTGTAGATCAGGTTGGACTCAAACTCACCTGCCTCCGCCTCCCTAGCACTGGGATTAAAGGTGTATGCCAGAACTGCCAGTAGCTTTATGCAAAGTAGTAAATCCCTGTGGAGATCAATATAGAGACTTCACAGACAGCTAAGACTACTGCTGAGTATACACTCAGAGGAATCCAAGTCAGTACCAGAGAGATAAGCACCCATGATTATTGCAATACTATGAAATAGAGAGCTCAGATATCCAACAGTAGATGAATGAATAAAAAACAAAGTTTGATTCAGTCACAAAGAAGAATAAAATTATGTCATTTGAAGAATTTCCCCAGGAAGCAGAAAAACTGTAAGAGCCAGGGAGTATGGGGGACACCAGGAAAACAAGGTCCTTTGAATCAGCTAAGCAAAGTGGATATAACTCACAGAGACAGACTGAAGCAGCAAGCACAGGGCTTAGAGGGGTCTGTACCAGGTTGTGTGTGTGTGTGTGTGTGTGTGTGTGTGTGTGTATACATACACACATATTATAGCCTTTAGCTTAGTATTATTGTGAGACTCCTGAGTGTGAGTGGGTCTCTGACTCTTCTGCCTCCTCTTGGGACATTTTTCCTCCTGTTGGGTTGCCAACTCTAACTTCGTCAGAATAATTTTTGCTTCATCTTATTATATTTTATATATTTACAAATATTCAAATAAATTGTATTATATTTTTTGTCATGTTTGTTTGTTACTTCTTAGAAGCCTTCTTTTTTCTAATGAGAGACAGAAAGGGAGTGGATCTTGAGGGGAAAGGAACTGGAAGGAGTAGAGGGAGGGGAAACTGTAATTGGGATATATTATAAGGAAAAATAATCTATTTTATTTTTTTGTTCTTCTTTTCCACTCTTTATTGACTCTCTGTGAGTTTCACATCATGCATCCCAGTCCCACTTAATCTCTTCATCCTTTCATATCTCTCCTTTGCCCTTTAAACCTCCCCATCCCCAAAAGAAAATTTAAAAAAAAAAAAAAAAAAGACAAAGCATAGAAACATCTCGTTGTGGAAAGTGTAGTGTGGCCCAGTACCCCCTTTTGTCCACACATCTTCGCTTGCAAATGTTCATTGAAATGAGTCACTGGCCTGGTTCAAGGCCTCTGGCTCCTGCCACACCATCAATATTAGATCCTCACCAGGACTCCTCTGAGTTATCCTGTTGCTGCCCTGTGTTGTGGAGATCCTGCAGCTCTGGATCAACAGGGTGGGCCCCTTCACATGCTCCAACAGGTCATAGATGAGGCAGATTTGGGGAGTAGGCCAACTCAAAGCCCTGGATCTGAGTCTAGGTGGCAGTTAAGCAGGCCAGCTCATCAGCTCTCCCACATCCCCACCACAGGTGACTTCTCCAGCATTGTCCAGGCTAGCTCACCCAATGCCACAGGTGGCAGGGGTTAGGGGTCAGCTTTCCATGGGCCCTTGGGGCCAGCTCAGCCACACTCATGCCACTAGAGCTAGCTCCACCGTGCTGCCCAATTAAGAAACAGGGCCCACTCTCCCAAATACTGAAGGAGGGGAGGGGCAGGGACAGCTCTCCAGCTTTCTCACCTTTGGGGCTGGATAATCTGTGCCTTTACCACCAGTGCTAGCTCCACTGTGTTGCCCAAGCAAGGTGCAGGGCCGGCTCTCCTGAGTGCTGCAGCCAGTGAGGGACAAGGTCAGCTCTGCAAGGCCCTTGGCCATCTACTTGGTTCCAGGCAGCTGCCCAGACCAGATCCATGTGCGTGATCTCAAGTGGTAGCTACACGGGCATCTACACAGATCCCTGCAATTGCGTGACTGTGGACCCAGACACGGCCCTCAGCAGCAGCACAGGCTGGGACTTCACCATGGCCTCAGGCAGCAGGGCTGGTTACTCACAACAGGCTATTCTTCTCCACCCTCCCGTCTCCGGTTCCATCTGCTCAAACCGGTCCACTTCTCATTCTCTTCCATCTGTCCACCACCTACTTGCACACTGTAGTGTCTCCCACGGAGGACATGCCTCATGACTGGTGGGCCTCTGGGTGTCCTCCTCTGTCTGCATCACATGCTGTGGCTGCAAGTGGGCCTCTATGTGTCCTCTGCCTGCCTGGGCCATGTGCCATGGCTGTGGACAGGCTTCTGTATGTCTATAGCCTGCCCACACAATGTGGCAGGAGGTGGGACTCTGAGCATCATTTCCCATGCACTCCACATGGCATGGCAGTGGGCAGGTCTCTGGGTGTCCACTGCCCACCTTGCCACTTGGCATGGCAGCAGGCCAGTCCCTGCACATCTACAGTCAGTCCCAAGGGTCTATTGTCAATAAAAGTAAAAAATGAAGAGGAGACAGGACTGAAAATAAGCCAGAAAGTAAGCCAGTAAGTAGCTTTCTTCTCTATTCCAGTTTCCTGCTGTGGATCGCTTAATGATGGAAGTACGAGCTGAAATAAGCCCTTTGTCTTCAAAGTTCTTTTGGCCATGGTATTTTATCACAGCAATTAATAAGCAAACTAGAAAGTTTCTATAAAGCTTCTTGTCTTGCACTCGGGAGGCAGAGGCAGGCAGATCGCTGTGAGTTCGAGGTCAGCCTGGTCTACAAAGTGAGTCCAGGACAGCCAAGGCTACACAGAGAAGTCCTGTCTCGAAAAACAAAAACAAAAGCAAAGCAAAGCAAAACAAAACCCAAACAAAATGAAACAAACAAAACAACCTTCCTATCCTAGACACCATGTGGGAAATGGCAGGGAAGCATCCAGAGAGTTCATTTCTGGCTTTGGTTCTTGCTCCAGCTTCACAGGGGTAAAGCATACCAGCTCCCTGTTTATTATGTCTAAGTCTAAGCCTTAAAAAATAACCCTGAGGGGAGGAAGCTGCAGAGATGGCTCAGAGGTTAAGAGCACCACACGCATCGTCTGCTCTTCCAAAGGTCCAGAGTTCAATTCCCAGCAACCACATGGTGGCTCAGAGCCATCTATAATGAGATCCAGTGCCTTCTTGTAGTGGGAAGGTGCACATGCAGGCAGATATTGTATAAATAATAAATAAATCTTTAAAAAGAACGAAAAAGAAAAAACCATGGGTTTCTATCTGCTCTTTTGGCTCTCTGCTATTGCTTTGAAAGATAAATCTCCCAGATAGACAGTCACTGCTCCTCTCAGCTTGGAATAAATATGTATTGAGCAGGGCTGTGTCAGCCAACTGCAGAGCAGACACAGAAAGCTGATCTACCCAACTTCTCCTCAGATCTATGAGTAAGAATAATTTATTATTTTAAGCTACCGAGTTCTTATACAATTTGGAGTGAGAATAATTTATTATTTTAAGCTACCAGGTTCTTATACAATTTGTTTAACTATTAAAAACACAGGACCCAATAGCCTGTGACTTGTCTGGGTTGGGGTGGCGTGATTAGGAAAGGAGACTATTTCTGCATATGCATTATATATGACAAGAGGGAGAAGTGAGTGTTAGAAGGTCCCGGATGCAGTAGAAGGGATGTAGAGTACACAGGTGCCTAAGGATGTACCATAGTCTTTGATTCCTTAACCTCCTCCTTATTCATCTCCTTATCCACAATGGATGCTCTTTTTTCCCCCACCTAACACTCTGTTATAATTTAATAAAATGCTTTCCTGAGATTACTGGATTTTCAGAGACTCTGGGAGAAAGATCTAATGGTTGAAAACAAAGGGCTCACGATCATGGGTGGAAACATGGAAAGTGGAGTAAGATGTAGAGAGAAAGCGAAGAGATGGTGGTGAAACGGTGGACCTACATAAACCCCTGACCTGGACCAACACACATGATGGTAAGCTGGTATGTTCACCTTTGGGGCCTCCTGTCGCACAGAACACAAGGGTTGTATGGGGATCCGTGTTGGAGAGTCCATCAAAAAGTTTGTCAAGGAAAGTACAGGACCAGGGAGCAAAAATGGTTGCCTTAACCAGCACTCTTCCTTAATAAAGAAACTTAAACACATCATTCATTTGGGTTTTTTTGTTTTTTGTTTTTTGTTTTTTGTTTTTTGTTTTTTGTTTTTTTTTTTTTTTTTGGCACTTGCCCATGTGGTGTGTGTGTGGTGTGTGTTGTTTGTGTGTATGTGTGTGTACATGCACCGCATGAGTGAACTCACATGCGCATATGTGATATGTATGTGTGCGTATCCCACTATGCACATGACGTCAAAAGAAAACGTTGAGGAGTTAGTTCTCTCTTTCTACCATGTGAGTCCCAAGAACCAAACTGAGGTTGGTTTGGCCATCACCCACTGAGCTATCTCACAAAACCCACTTTTCCTTTCCTCATAAGCCACTTTTTCTGTCTTTCTTTCCCTCCCACCGACTCCTCACATCACCACCATAAGAATGAAGTGAAAAAACATGAAATGAATATTTGGAGTCGTACATTCATTCTATGGCTGTTACTGCGGTCGCTTGCTCATTAAACCAGAACTTTCCTCTAACGTCTCACCAGTCGTCTGTGGGCTTGAGTCCTGTATTTGAAGTGCACCACATGTCCTGTCAAAATAACTTCTTGAGGCTGCGCAGCAATTGTGGGTGGCCTGTGATCACCTTGTCAGAGCGTCTTTTACAGGCAGAGGGGATTGTCAGACCCCACATCCTTTGCCCCCCCCCCCAGCCCTCCCTCCACACAGCGTTTGCTCCCTGTATCATCTCCTTTCTCATACATTTGTTGCTGGCAATTGCTGGGCCAAACAGCAATTTGCAGTTATTTATGCAGCTTAAACCCTATTGTCAACATCCTTATCCTCAATACACAACCATTTCAGCTGTGGGAGTTAAGCTTCTGGGAAGGGAGGTGGGCTGAGGTGAACAGAAGCAAGGCTTCCTGGGGTCCTCAGCCAAAGCTCACTTTGTGGCAGAGCTGCCTTTCCCTTCTTGCCTAGTCTTTGGGATGGGCTTTCATTTGGAATTAAAAACAGATCACAGCTTGCTGTTTGTTTGCTATTGTCAGGTCAGACCCAGTACTTAGAGAGAGGGTGGTATCGCTGTGCATAGAATTTCCTTGGCATTTTAATAGGGAGGCTGGAGTTTGCATTAAATCTTCCTCCTGGGCTCTCAAAGACCTCCCAAAACAGAACATAATCCTCCAGGCAGCTGGAGAGGAAGGCAGGTGTCCTGTGGCACGTAGTGACACTCTCTACTTCAAGATCCTTTAAGGAGGACACAGTTCAGGGAGCACAGGGTTAACCCTGAAGAGTGAGGGAGGTCCAGACTGCCACTTCCTTGGAGTCCTTTGTGTTACAGAACAAAAGTTCCCTCATAGGTATATGTATATCTTAAGAAAATAATCTCTTCTCTGGCCTGACATAGCCCCTCCCCAAAGCACACAGCTGTGTGAGTGAAAATGGTGTGAGTTCAAGCACTCACTTGTCCCTTTAGCCAGGTGTTGTTATGCAAGACTTAGCACTCTGGATTTGTATAGCCAACAAAGTAAAAAAATGTTTTATGCTCAAGGTTAAAAATCCTTGTCAATGGCACTGACTGTTTTTAGCATCAGATTGCTGGCCCACTGAGAAGATTTATCAGGACCTTAGCATCAAGGTCTAAAATTGTAGTTTGGAAAAATCTAGTTGCCTTTGGAGACATCAACTTATGTATTTAATAAACATTTATTAAATGCTTGTGCACAAGGCAACAGGCTCTTCGGGAAGACAACAGAAAGTGGAACAATATAGCTTCATTTCAAATTGTGTGTGACTTAGCCCTACGATATCGCAGGGTAACTCGTTCCTGGATTCTCTTGAACCATCCAAAGAATGTCGGAAGGTGGAGATGTGCATACTGGGGTCTTAGAAGTGCTGAAACTTAGCCAGTCAAGTGTGGGAGGTGGGTCTGGGAACCATTAATGTCTCTGTGGATGGAGGATGGCAGCAGAGGGCTGTTAAGAGGGTGAACCCAACAGGCAGGGTCACGTACTTCTGGTCAACCTGTGGACACTGGCAGAAAGACCCAGCTCCAGAGTCAGAACCCCAGGTGAAAACTTAGCCTGATGAGATAGCTGACTGGGACATATAAGCAGAACGTGGTGCTCTATTGTCATAGCTGTGGTCAGAAATCTTTATAATCTTGATTCTTGCCACCCCTATAGCTAAAATGGCATTTTAACCAATACATCCATTCTCTACACATTTAATTTCTAACATTGGTACACACCAACATGACTTGGAGGGATTGGAAAACAGTTCACTCAAGCTCCTGATAGCTTAGGTTTGGGAAGGTCTGAAACTTTCTAGCAGTTTTCAGGTGACAGTGACCCTGTTTCTGCTGATCCAAGGGTCACATCTGGCAAATCACCGGTTCAGGATATACTAGAGCTGCCCATGTGTGTTTTTTTTTTCCTCAGCTTCTCCTTTCATTGCTCACTTCTCTTTGCATTCCCCCGGACCCCCAAATATTTAGCTCCACCTGGCAACTTCCGTCAGCTTTCAGGGGCCCACGTTTCCCACACCCCTTGGCCATCCATGCTTGCCCTCTGTTGAGACACTCTCCCTCCATCAGGTGGCTCATGCTTGTTTGTCCTTATTTCCCAGGGGAGAATCTCTTCTTCCTGTGGACCTTCATCATGCCCTAGACTGCATTTCCTACAGTACGTTGCTACTAAAGTCATGACCGTGTGCTTATGTCTGCCTGCCTTTCCGCAGACCTCACGACCAAGGATGTCAGTGTAAGTCCCCAGGCACTAATCTCATCTAGATACTTGGTTCTGCCCAACAACCCTGCTACATTCATTTATCTTAGGTTCCTAGTTACTATTTCAATCTTCAATTTCCTCAGATCTCTAACTTTCATGCTCCTTCTGTGACAGTCACCAGATGGCCTAGCCTACTCCTTTACAGAGAAAATAGTAGCCACCGGACAAAGACCTCTTAGTTTCCTATCACCAAGCCTACAAACTCACCAGCATCTGCAATCCACCCCATCCCCTGGCCTCCACTTCCTCAAGCTGTTTAAAGACAATTGCTCCATCCGGGCTGACTCCCTCCCATCCTTCTGAAAATCCCCCATTGGTCAACATGTCTTCTTCGTGTACCACACCCTCCTCTCCCTCCTTTTCTCCATCATTTAAAAAACATGCTCCATCTTTGTCTTTAAACAACCGCCCCCCTTAGACACCGTGTCACCCTGCAGCTATCCTCTTATTTCTGTTGGCCCTGCCCAGCCAAATAACCTTCTAACTTCATGATTTCTATCTTTTTGTCTCCGATTTACTTCCCTGAGACTGTTTTCACATGGGACATTAAATGGCCCTCTCTGGTTAAATTCATCTATAGACATATCCCAGCTCCTTTCATCCTGACTAGTTAAGCCCTCCTCCTTCTTCAATATCTCTCTCCCAATACTTTCTGGAAGCACACAGCCTGGCTTCTCCCTGTCCGTCCTTCCTTTAATGAGAGCATGGTCTTCTTCTTTCAGAAATGTATTTTGTGGCACTCAGTGATAGATGCTCTTGTCCAAACTCTTCCTAGACAACTGTATCCACCTATTCCTGTGGGTTTAGTTACTACACACACACACACACACACACACACACACACACACACACACACACACACACATACCTTTCACAGAAGAGGTTGACATCCCTTCAATTTCTACATTATGGTCATCTCCAAACTTGTTCTGAGTTGCCCCTTTCAGAAGGAAACAGACCCAGGGAACAGACGCTTAATGCTACTTTCTGTTTCTATCCCATTTCCCAGTAAGTCAACAGTTCTTCGGTTGCTTATCACTATAGGCCAAGCCATCATTTAATATCTTTCAGACTACAGCATCTACAACCTACAGTCTCCTTGAGGCATTACTGTTCCTCTCCAAAATCCATTTTTAAAATAGTCTTTAAAAAAAAAAAAAAAAACCTTAGTTCCTTGCTTATGCCCCCAAGGCCTAGCCATCACCACTGGGATAAATGTTGGTCTTGTCTTGCCTCCTCGTCTACACTGGCCTTCTTTCAGTTCTTCCTAGGCACTAAGTTCAATGTCTCATCTCTGTACCTACTGTTCCTAGTGTTCTCTTACCCAGGAACGTTGTCTTTATCACTCTGTACCTGCTATGTGTGCATGGCAAACACCATGGGACCACACTTAGGGGAGCTGCAGTAAGTGAAGGGATTTTTTTTTCATACTTCTACATATTAACATTTCTCTCTCTCTCTCTCTCTCTCTCTCTCTCTCTCTCTCTCTCTCTCTCTCTCTCTCTCTCTGTGTGTGTGTGTGTGTGTGTGTGTGTGTGTGTGTGTGTGTGTGTGCACACATGCCTGCTTGTCTCTGTACACTACATGCATGCAAGGGCCCCCAGAGGCCAAAGAAGAGCTTCAGCTCCCCTGGAACTGGAGTTTCAAGCGGTTGTGACCCAAATGCTGTGGTTGTTGGAAAACAAGGTGCTCTGCAAGAGCATCAAGGATTCCTAGCTCCTGAGGTATCTCTCTAGCCCCCACTTTTCTCCGTCTTTAAAAACACATCAGACTTTTTCCTTGTAACCTGCTCTTTTATAATAAATAACTAAAAGATAGATTGCCTAAAAGGCAATTTGCAAACAAAGCAGAACAGGGTTACAATAGTGATTCTGATTTCTCGTCCCCTGTATTTTCGTCCCCTTTCTCCACAAGTTGTGATGTGCACTCCTTTCAAAGGAAAAGGGATTTGCCATGATACGTGTTACTGAATGTTGTGGACTGGGGAAAAAATCTCCCCCACACTGGCTTGGTCTCCGATGGGCGGCGCTATCTATGAAGGCTGTGGAACCTTTGGGAGAGCCTCACTGAAAGAAGTACATCACTGAGGGGAAGGTTGCTTTGGGGTTTTGCAGCCTTACCCTACTTCCTGTTCTCTCTCTCTCTCTCTCTCTCTCTCTCTCTCTCTCTCTCTCTCTCTCTCTCTCTCTCTCTCTCTCTCTCTCTCTCCCCTTCCTGCCCCTGTAGGTATGCCTTTTCCACCATTGTGAACTCTGTCCCTCTGGAGCCTTTCTTCCTTACTTTTGGTTGCTTTTGGTCATGGTGTTTTAACACAGCAACAGTAAAATAACATATATGCCTAGCTGAGGTTGGGGAATGTTGACACTGCTCTTAACATTTCCGTTTAGCCTTTCAATTCTTCTAAAATGCAAACAGAAGAGCAACCAGCCCCACACTCACATAAACTCTCAGCTGCAAAACACACATCTAAATCCATCTCTTCCAAAAGAAATGTTTGTAATGTCTCTTCTTTTGTTTACTTCTTTACAGTTCATTACTACTCATTTGGGACATATAATGGGTTGGGGGGGGCGAAGCCTCAAGACCTTAAGTCAAAGAATGATTAGAACCTCTTTAATAGGAAGATTGCACCCCGCCCCCAAATAATCACAGCATTGTTTATCTTTCTAGGATTACCTGATAGAGTTGAATTTATCACCTTCCTGGTGTGGTGGAAGAAGCCTTTTAAAATTCCACTGCAGTGTTTTGAGGCCATATATCCCCCAGGATTAATCACAAATATTTTATAAAGATGAAGTTTCGTTATATCTCTGTTCTTTGTGTCTTGGCTTTTGTTAGCGCATTTTAATTAGGATCTGGTATCTGCAATAAACAGTCAACATAAAGAGCTTTGCAAAAGTGTATTCGACTGTTTGTTTTCACACTCTAATGCATATTTGCACAATTTTACCATGAAAAAAGGAAAACATGCTAAGCTCTTGGGCTCTATCCCAAATGTCCTGGAATAGAATCTGAAAATTACTAAAAATGCAACTGAACCTCATCATATTCCAGCAATTAACCTAAGAAACTGGGTCCATTCTCTATATGAAAAAAAAAAAAAATCTCCCAGGGAAGAAGTCTGTGGAAGGAAACAGTTCTCAATAATACATGTCTGGTGCTCTCCAACACTGTCTTCAAACTTGGACTCTTTCCCTCTTGTGCTAAAAGAGCTTAATAAACAAATTAAGTCAGGTAATATTTTTTTTTTCTCTTTCAGAGTGTTATGAAAGACTCCTCTAGAAAACAAAGTCTGGCGGACTGCTAAGCACAAACAAAGATATAGACAGATAATAAAAAGCTGGGACTTAATAATTCTCTTGCTAAATTGGTACACCAAAATAAAATGCTACTACAACAGTACAGTTGTGAAAACTACTGCTGACAAAGGGGAGTTTGAGGTTTTACTTACTGGGGTATACCCCAGTACAAAAGTAATGCAAATATTAAAATATGCTGTCATGGCTCTTGAGTGAAGTTGCTATTGAGGTGACCCCTTAACAGTCTTTAAATGTGGCACAGCTCATAGGAGCATGTGAGCACTTCAAGAGCTTAAATGGATTTTCCTTCTGAAATCTACCCTTTAATATGTTTCCAAATAAACCCCTGGATTAAGTAATTTATTTTGCCTCATGATTTGCTGATGGAATGAAACACAGCAAACTATCGATAAAAGGTTCTGTCCTGAGTATCAACTTAAAAGATACATTTAAAAATACATTTTATTAGTGGGTGCTATATAAAATAAATGCCAACAGGAACTGTAAAGAAAAGGAAAGCATTATTTTAGAGGTCCCAAATCCAAGTTACACTTGGTGTTTCTACTCCTGCCCTCCTTGGGGGAATGATATGCCTGACTGTAATTAGAAGACTGTTTTGTTAAGATTAAAGTTGTGGAGAAGTTGAAAGGTTGGATCACAGAAAAATAAAAATGACTCTGAAGCTCTCAGGGAATCATAACTGGTAAACTTAGATTGTATTTCCTGCCAACTGTTTGCAGGAGGATTAAGAGATGTACAGGAATTATTAGTTTTAGATAAAAGCCAGCATTTTATAGAGCAATTAATTTTTCATTAGTTTCACATAATTTTGGCAAAAATAGTTTTGTTCCAATAAAACTATTACATTCCAGGAGGTTATTCTAAAATACAGTCATTAACTTCACATTAATTTAACCAGATTAATAATAAGCTAAACTACATTGAGAAAAGCAGTAACGGTTCTTTACAGAATATATTAGAATTAAAAGGAAAAACGTAAAATGAAAAATAATCTTAAAAAGCAGGTCATAAAACTTAAGTTTCTCAGTATGGTTATGCATTTATTTAAAAGACGTCTTGCTATGATTCTTAGCCATATGAAATTAATAGTATAAAGTCCCCAGTTAGGTTTTTTTTTTTTTTTTTTTTTTTTTTTTTGCACAGTATTATCTTAGAAGTAACAGCCATCATTATTTTTATTAAAATGTGTTTTACATTAAAATAAATTAAATATATCTAAAACTTCAAGAAAACTTATTATCAGTAGAAATTCCATTCCTAGAGCCACTAACTCTCCTTGCCACCGGCCAGAGTGTCCCGAGGATTGCACCCATTGCTGTCCATTGACCCAGCAGAACCCACAATAGCCTTTAATCACCAGGATGACAAAGAACTCTTGCTGAGTCCAGATAAAGGGTCCCAAAGTCCTGGCTAGAGAATGTGTCTAAATACCCCATAGACCATCCTCATTTCATTGTCACCATTGTCCCTCATCCCAACCCAGGCTCCACTGTGCAGACAGGAAGGCCTTGTTGAAAATGTCAGTCAGACTGTCACTTGCTAAGCTGTCACGCCTTATACCTACCTAGCTCCTCTGTTTCTCAATCAGATCATGGCTTCCACCTCTCTCCTGAGTGGCACTCTCCCATTGCAGTCTGTTTAGCTCAGCCGGTTGACTATCCTATATCCATGTCCAGCCATGCTCATGGGCCAGGCAACAGTGATGACTGCCTTCTATAACACCATGACTTTTGACAAGACATTTGCTTCAATGTGTTCTAGATAAAAGAACTTCTATCTGGCTTTCAGGGTTGTTCTGACTTTGTATCTTTCTTTGCCATTTGGACAGATCACACAATTTTCTCTTTTACAACGTTTCTCCATTCTTCCTAGAACATTACACTGTTCTATACTCTCTTTGGCTCGCTTTCAACTGGAATCTTTGGGGTGTGGCACGGGTCCATTTGCCTGATTTGTGCCAGCTCCACCGTGGGCTCAGAAAAGAAAATCAATAATTATCTATTTTCTAATGTCTACATGGATTCATACTAGTCTCCCCCAATACCTGGTGGTCATTTAGGTTAGTACTTAGATCATATCGGTGACATTCCGAGGATTTAGTAAATGCCATATCCAACATGGGGCTCTGTCAAAGACATGGTAGAACCTCATAATGAAGTGGCTCAGGACATTAAAGTGGGACCTAAGGAGCCAATGAGGGGAAAGAGAGATAATCTGTTCATTTGTTAATTCACCGTCTATGCACTAACTTCTCTTCCTAGAAGTATGCTACACAATGGAAAGAGATAAAGGAATACAACAATTATCCTCTTTTTATTTATTTCCAGATTCTTGGTTTCATATTACAATCAATTTGTTTATAACATATGTATTGGGATACACACAAATACGCATTTTAAAAACTTTGTGTTCAGTGTCCTTATGTTTGCTTTAAAAAGATAGTTGATCACTGTCTATATAGAAAACCCAAGAGACACAATGAAAAACAATGAAAACTAATAATAGAATTCAATTAAGTGGGAGATTACTGGAAAGAGGGACAAAATTCAATTAATTTCCTACATACAAACAATAATCAAGTAGAAATTATCCCCATTCATAATACCAACAGAAAGGACAAAATAGCTAAAAATAAATCTAATAAGAAATATGTATAAAGAAAATTCAAATTTTTTGAAGGACATAAAAGAAATCTTGGGTAATTTGAGTGGAATTCAGTGCACTAGTATTAGAAAACTCATCGTAGCAGTATCACTGGTAGTAAGATGTCTTACAATAGTATGCGATGCCAATTTAAATGTTCTAATGTTTTAAAGAATAGGAACATATCATGCTCACGTGAAAGGATAGAGGCAAACACTCAAAAAAATTGAAAAGAATAATTGTGTTAGTTATCTGCAGCCATGTAACAAATTACCCCCAAATGTAGCTGCTGAAAACAGCGAGTGCTTACTGTTCTAGAGTCTGAATCAGTAATGTAAATTTGGTTTAACTTGACAGTTGTCGGTCAGATTTTTCCAGAAGGATGTAATCAAGGATAACTTAGGGTTCTGGCCTCATCTAAAGGTTCAACTGGGTGTGATCTACTTCCAAGTTCATCTATTCATGGCTCAGCTTCCCCAAGCCTCAGAGACTGAGGCCTCAGATCCTCATTGGCCACTGTCAGTCTTAGCTGTCCCTGCTGTGTGAACTTCCCACAGAGCAACTCACAAGGCAGCTGGCTTCTCTCAAAGTGCTCAGGGGGAACAAGAGAGAACACCCAAGAGAGGCTGCAGTGTGCTTACAATCTACTTACAAAAATGACAGCATCACTTTGACTACATTCAAGCTACAGGGAAGTGAAGAACTTGCCCAGTGGCAGAAGTTCCAAGAGGAAATAATTCTAAGAAGTTGTTTCAGAGGTTATCTGCCTCAAAGATGAAGGGTAGGGGGCTAGAAAGATGACTCCGTGGCTAAAGGTATGTACAGTTCTCACAGAAGACTTTGGTTCAATTTCCGGCACCCACATGGCGTCTCAACACACCAACCATAACTCTAGATGCAGAGGACATTTTGTCATGCCCATGGGAACCAGGCCTGCACAAGGCACACGTGTACACATGTAGGCAGAGCACGCCTGCCCAGAACATAAATAAATCTAAAAATAAAAAACGAGGGGAGAGCTGTGTTATCACTATCAGAACACACGACAGGTTAAAGAAACTCAAACAGCACGTGTCTGGTAGCAGCGTAGAATGCCCAAGACAAATGAGATTGCATGGAAGTAACACATGAAAGAATGATGCTTGAGTCAAGGCAAAAGAAATCAAATAATGCCAGAGAAAAATAGGCTAAATAGGCTATCTACTTAGAGGGGGGGATCACTATATTTAAATATAGTTGTATTTTTATCTTACTTTTAATCATGTGTAGGTATGTCTATCTGGGTGCAGGTGAGTTCCCATGAGAGGACAGAGGCGTTAGAGACCTGGGAACTAGAGTTACAAGCCACCATGAGCCACCTGGCATGGGTGCTAGGAAGCAAACTCAGGTCCCCTGGAAGACCAGTATGTGCTCTTAGCTGCTCAGCCATCTCTCCAGCCCTTTATTGGAGTCTTAATTCACTCCATGACCAGACTAAGATTTATATTTTAAAATCATTAATCATTTATATTAATGAAGGGATATAAGTGGATTTCAAGTCATCCGTCATGTCCTGTTTCCTTAGAGAGGTGGAATGCATGAGTGTTTTGTTATAAAATAGTAAACCTTTCAGCTCGCTATATACCAGGAGCTGTTATGTGTTCTACATTTATGTGACTTGACTTGAATTTTCAGGTCTAAAAGGAGTTTCCCATTCTAAAGTAAGTAAACTAAGGCAATAGGGTCACACATACTGAATATTTATGCCTACTGTAGTAATCATGTATTACTGCATAGCAAATTACTCCAAACAGCAATTTACACACCAGTCATTTGTTGTTTGATACAGTTTACAAAGCAGCTTACCTAAGTGATTCTCCTTAAGGCCTTCATGCCAGCCAAGGGCTGGTATCATCTTAAGGTTTAATAGACTTCCAAACTTTCCCCAAAGCAAGTTGATCTGTATCTTGCCCTGATGTCTTGTGTGAAGACATACGTATAAATTCCCAGCACCCATTTTAAAAGCCAAACATAGTCTCATGTTCCTGTGACCCCAACACTGGTGAAGGCAAAGCATGGGCCACGCCAGAGACAGACAGATCCCAAGAGCTCACTGACCAACCAGTCAAGCTCCAACCATGCATTTCCTGCAGTGAGAGACTGTCTCAAGATGGTAAGGCAGGAGTAATGAAGGAAGACACCTAATGTCCTTCTCTGGTATCCGTGCCTACCACATGGGCACATGCATCTGTACATGCATGCAACACACACACATACACACACACATACATACACACACACACACATACATACACACATACATACACACATACACACACACATACATACACACATACACACACATACATACACACATACACACACAATACATACACACATACACACACACATACATACACACATACAGTAGTAATAAAATATCTACAAACTAAGATATTAATAGTATATACAGCAGATGTAAAATCACTAAGAAAATGACAAAGGCATTAATTTAGTCAATCTTAGAAAACAAAAAATAGAGTCATACTTTAGAATTAGAGGAAAATGGAAAATAGCAGTATTTTATGGTCTGGAAGGCAAAGGACTTTCATGTCCCATGGGTATACAAACTGGCATTAACTTCTGCAAGGAGATTTTCAATATCAATATCAAACACCTAGCAACAGAGTATATACAAAGATGTTTGTTGCACCATTTTTTATGATGCTTAAATATTTTGAAACAACTTAAATGTCCAAGAGTGGAGGGCTTTTGTCAAATAAATGTTACAGCAGTGACAGATAGGATACAACACTGTTGATGTTTTAGAGGTATATTTATTAACACACGGGAAATTCATGAGGCTACCTGAAGAAAGTCACATTTAAAATTGCACATATCATATCACATGGTTCTTTTTAAAAATAATTTTCTTATTCCTGAAATTATAATATAATTATGCCATTCTACCTTTCCCTTTCTTCCCTCCAAGCCTTCCCACATATTCCTTCTTGGTCTTTTTCAAATTCATGGCTTCTGATTTCATTAATTGTTGTTACATGCATACACATGGAAGCATGCACATATATATTCATAAATATAACCTGCTCAGTCTGTATACTGATATTAGTGTTTGTATGCATGTTTTCAGGGCTGACCATTTGCTGTTGGATACTCAATGGTTGTGCTCTTCCCTGGAGAAGACTGTTTCTTCCCCTTTCAGCATCCCTTAGCTGCCTGTAGTTTTTGTGTAGGGTTGAGGACTCGTGAACTTTGCCTTGTCCACTTTGGCATGTCTATTGCTGTTCTTGTGCGGCTCATGTTTAGGCAGCCATGTTGGTGAAGCTTCCGGCACGTAGCTTCTGACGTTACTAGGAGACACAGTATCATAGCAAACGCCTTGATCCTCTGGCTTTTACAATCTTTCTGCCTCCTCTTCCGCAATGTTTCCTGAGCCTTAAGTACTGAAGTTGTTTTGTGGATGCATCCATTGGATCTGGGCTCCACAGCTCTGCATATTGATTGGTTGTGATTTTCTGTAATGGCCTCTGTCTGTTGCAAAGGGAACTTTTCTTGATGAGGGGTGAGGATTATGTTTATCTTTGGGCATAAGGACAAATATTTAGAATGTAGTTAGGAATTATGGTGTTTTGGTAAAGTGGTCGTAGGTTCTGCTCCAATGTTCATGACTTCACTAGACTTGGGTAGTTGACTAGGTTTCCAATACTAAGCATGTTTGCCCCCTTGTTGAATAGATCTTAAGCCCAATTAGAGAGATTTAATTACTGCCAATGTATTCCTGCCACTACTGCACCCCCAGGGTTATCTTGTCATGCTGGTAGTTAGAGTGCACAGCTGCCACTGCTGGGCAGGACTATTGGTTGCTTCCTTCTTTTAGAAGCACATGGTATCTTCTGGTACCAAGAAAACTAGTCCTCAGAGAAGAGGTATTCAAATCAATTCCAGCTAAGGAACTACTGTGATCTGTGTCTGAAGTACATGGTGGTGTCAATAATAAGGATTTACCTCCACCTCTCAAAGGTAACCAAGGGAAATAATAATAATAGTCTATGTTTTGTGACAATCCTAAGCAATAACTCAAGAGTAGATAGTAATTAATATAAATCTGTATTTCAGACATACATACTATTTTTTAGACAGGCATAGTATTACTTTGCCCTCCTATATTTATATCCCTCTCCCACCTCTAATTAAAGTTACCCTTCTTATTTTCAAATATTCCCTAACAGATCACTTATATCCTTCTGGTCCCCTCTCTATTACTCCTCCATCCCCCTAACCCAGCAATGGACCCTTTTTACTTTCCTGGTTTCTGCAGGTAATGTAGGATATGTAACCACATCTGACAATTTGGAGCTGGGGGGCCTCTAATGATGCTCTCGATTACCTCACGCAATATAATCTTTTCTATTTCTATCCATTTACCTGTAAAGTTCATTATTTTACTTTTTCTTTACAGCTGAATAGTATTCTATAGTGTATATGTTTATTTTCATTATCAGTTTCTCTGTTGGATATTCATGTTGTTTCCATTTCCTAGATATTGTGAATAGAGCTGCAACAACTGACCAAACGTTAGGGGAGTGGGATGCTGAGTCCATTGGACACAGGCCAAAGAGGGACAGAGCTGGGCCACAGGGAAGATTTATCTTTAGCTTTTTGAGGATTCACACTGATAACCATGGTGGCTGCACCACTTTACAATCCTACCAATAGTGAATGAGAGTTTCCTTTTCCCACAACCACTCCAACATTTTCTGTAGCTTCTTTTGTTAATCTTTGCCACTCCCTAGACAGTTTTTAAAAGAAAAAAAAAATTTAAACCAAGTCTGCATAGAGCAACGCTGATACTTTTATCTGTAGATGATTTCATTCAGGGTAATTCTTTATTTTCATGTTCTCTATTTCTGTTTTGGAAGTAATGTCAAATCATGCATCTCACATTATTTCTGAGTGACCTCCTAGTCATCTTTTTTTCTCCCTTGAGCAAGCAAATTGCAGCAGAGTGGAAACTGTTATCAGCAGCCAGTGGGCATTAATCCTCTCACCCCGGCACAGCATCTATAATTTGCATGATATAGACATGAGTCTAAGATCTCCTGTCTATCTACAGCTGCTTTATTAACATTCTGATTTTAAGATAAAATAGTTTCAGTAGTATCTTTAACATGAAGATGTGTTCACATCTACACAAGCAACAAAAACTTGCATGAATACGGCATTGTCTTACATACCTAAAGAGCTCACAAAAACTTCTACTGTTCTCTATTGTTACTCAAAACTGCACCTATGTCATTTGCTTCTGTCATTTCAGAGGTGGTTGAGTGCTCTGTCCCCATCTCATGGATCACACAGATCTTCGATAGCTTTCCATATCACTCTGTGTCGTAAGACAAAACTTTTCCTGGGGAAACACAGCTACACATCTACTCACCACAGGTACACCAAAGTGCAGATACCACAACAGTCCAACTTGGTGAACCAATGAGTTTTTTGGGGGGGTTACATACAGGCATATAGGTGAGGAGTTACTTACAGAAGCCGAAATGACCCAAAGACAGCAGCATCACCAAAGCCATTAACTGTTACAGAATACTCCAACCCTTCCTCCACCTCTTACATTCTTTCTACTCCCTCTTCCACAATAATCCCTGAGCCTGCGAAGGGGTGACTATGGTGGTTTGAGTAAAAATGACCCTCATTGACTCATACGGAGCAAATATGTCACTAGGGGTGGGCCTTGGGGTTTCAAAAGCCCAAGGCAGGACCAGTAGCTCACTCTCTCTTCCTGCTGCCTGTCAATCTGGATGGAGAACTTTCAGCTACCTCTCCAGCACCATGTCTACCTATGTGCCATCCTGCTTCCTGCCATGATGATAAATCGGCTAAATCTCTCAACAGTAAGCCAGCCCCAATGAAATGTTTCCCTTCATCACTGCAGTAGTAACCCTAATTAAGAGAGTGGCAATAGATATCCATCTATGTTTATGCCATAGTCAATTGTTCTTAAGAGCATCAGCAGTGGTTATGAGCTGAGGTTGACCCATGGGCACAAGAACACAGGTTAAAAGGTAGTTTAACAGGCCCATCACATCCATTTAATAAACCCATACATGTGTTTCCATATTGGGACCTACGGCCTCCCCTGCCACAGGCTTTTGTCCTTGTTTTCAGTACTACATGTAAACTCTATTGAATAGGCAGGTACATCATGCCTAGAGTGTCAATATTTCAGTATGCAGGGTCTATAGTTGTGCAGCCTAGTCTTATGTCAACTTGATAGATATTCTCCCCACTGACAAAGTGAGCAAATTCAAGTTTAAAGGCAGGTTTATTGGGAGCAGCTTTCTTTTGGGCAGGTTCACAGGGCCAGAAGAACAGGCCAGGGAAGTCACCATGCAGATGAGGAGACAGAAGGGGTGGGGAGGGAGAAGGAGAGAGAAAAACGGGAATAAAAATGTCTGGATAATATATAGTGAAGAGCCACTGAGGAAAGAGGAAGCCCCACACTTGGGCTGGAAAGTTCACAGTAGAGGGCTGGGTATGCCAGCCATGCCCTGAAACAGGTAGGGACTTAGGGATGCTGGGAGAACCTGCAAGCCAGGTCTGCTTTAGCTGAATAGACACCTCAGCCTCTTATCCTGGGTATGAATCCCAACAACCCCAAGACCAAGTTCTCACCACAAGGGGCAGGGAATAAGAAACAGAGACAAGAGATAGAGGACAAAGGAGAAGGGGACATGAGGAAGGAAGAGGGGGAAGGGATATTTGCTACGAGGGACAAAGGACTGCCTCTGTATAGAGACAGATGTGGCCTATGGGTAAATGGCAGTTTATAAAAGAAATCCTGTGTTAGGATGAGGTGTTTAATTTTAATTGGGCATGTTAATTAGGGTAGTCAAAATACTTTGATAGCTGGACCTTGGTAGTCAGCATCAAGAGGAAGATGTGCACGCCCCCCCCCCTCAAAATGGTGGCTAGCCTTAGAAATGTAATGTAACAGCAAGACAGAGGGAATAGAAGAAGGGCAAGGCCAGTCAGAGCCATGTTTGCCATGCTAGGGCCTATAGAACCCTTCAAATTCAAGACTTGCAAGTGGAAATAGAATCAATACAGAAAACCCAAACTGAGAAAAACTAGAAATAAAAATGTATTAAACTGGAACTGGAATCTCAGAGACAAGCCTCAGCAACAGAACACAAGAGATGAATCTCAGACGCTGAAGAAAAAATTAGAAGAAATGGATACCTCAGTTAAAGAAATTGTTCATCAAAAAAAAAAAAAAAAATCCAGGCACATCAAGAAACATCAAAAAAATATGGGACACTATGAAAAGACCCAATGTATCAATAATAGGAATAAATGAAAGAGAAGAAACCCAAATCAAAGGAACGAAAAATACTTTTTAAAAAGAAATCCCTAGCCTAAAGAAATGAGGTGCCCATCAAGGTACAAGAAGTATACAGAACACCAAATGGGCTGGACCAGAAAATGATTTCTCCACAGCACATAATAAACAAAACACAAAAGAATAATAAAATCAGCAAGGGAAAAAGACCAAATAACATGCAAAGCTAGACCTATTAGAATAACACCCAACTATTCAACAGAAACTCTAAATCTGAAAAGGTGTGGACAGATGTTCAAAAATTTTTAGAGGCCACAGATGCCAGCCTAGAATTACTACACTCAGCAAACCTTTCAGTCACAGTAGATGGAGAAAGAAAGACATTCCATGGTAAGAAACCAAATTCAATCAGTATCTATCTACCAAACCAACATTACAGCAGGCACTAGAAAGAATGCTGGGAGTGGCAGCCAAATCTAAGTCCCATTTAACGGATTATATGGAAACCTTATGTACATAATACATATATGAGTGTGTGTGTGTGTGTGTGTATATATATATATATATATATATATATATATATATATATATATATATGGAAACCTAAATGAAATCAAATAACAAGGAGACAGAACCCCAATTGCACATCTTTTGTCACCAAATGAAGCTTCCAATACTGTGAATAGGTTACACTAATGGAGCTGTTGGCCACAGGGTCCTTATAGGAACCCCAAATAACCCAGGCTATTGGTTTTTCTCCACAAACTGACAGTAAGGTGCTGTTGCTGAAGACAATACCTATACAACTCACTGAAGATCAAGTTAAACTGATGACTACCTGGAGTCTTTACCATTATGAACAAGTGTTCATCATACTGGAAGGTACTCTGCACATTACGAAAGTAGCAAGGTAAACACCAATCAACTTCAAAGGATCGATCTACAGTTGCAACTTGCCAGCAAGATACCTGGGGCAATAGTGGCACACAGTTTGTGGGAGCAACCAAGCAACGCCTCACTGGATTTAAAGCCAACTTTGTAAGCTGGAACCCATATCTGACACTTCTTGGTTGGCCAAAAACCTGAAACTAGATAAGCCAGGGACCTAGAGGAAAACCATGTATTACTCCTCACATCTGGCAATCTGGTTGAAAATAGCTCCATAGGCTCATAGGGAGTGGCACTATTGGGGCATGTGTGGTCTTATTGGAGTAGGCATGGCATTGTTGGAGGAAATGTGTCACTGTGGAGGTGAGATTTGAGGTCTCAGATACTCAACCTGGCAAGCGTGTCGCACTTTCTTCCTGTTGCCTACAGATGCTATTGTAGAACTCTCAGCACCTTCTCTAGCACCATGTCTCCCCACCACGAGGTAATAGAGTAATCCTCTGAAGCTTGAGGCCACCTCTAATTAAATGTTTTCTCTTATAAGAGCTGCTGTGGTCATGGTGTCTCTTCACAACAATAAAACCCTAACTGAGACACAAGTTGTTACCAAGGACTAGGGTACCACTATGATAGGCCTGACCATGCTTTTGTCTGGAGGAATGTGGACTTTGGAACATTGGATTAGAAAAGCAGTTGGGTGAATTAAGTGAGGCTTAATGGGCCATCCTAGTAGAGACATGGAAGATAGTAGTGTTGAGGGTGGTTTGAATTGTGAGGCCTGGCTGTTGTATTTAAAAATATAGAGATGCCACACAATAGATCTGATATGAAGAGATTTATTGGGGGAAGGAAAGGAGAGAGGCCTTAGAGCTTGAGTGGATCATGGGGGTGGAGAGAGGAAGAGACAGAGAAACAGTGGGAGAGAGAGAGAGAGATGGGAGAAGAAGGGGCACCCCAGACACAGGGAGAGAGGGAAAGAAACCTAGGGAGAGGGGGAGGGAGATGGGGAGGGAGGGAGAAAGAGAGACAGGGAGAAAGGGAGAGAGAGAGGGAAGGAGGGAGAGAGAGGGAGGGAGGGAGAGAGAGAGGGAGGGAGGAAGAGAGAGAGAGGGAGAGAGAGAGGGAGAGAGAGGGAGAAGTGACTGATCTGTCTTTTATATCTGTTGTGAGCTGAAGGTAGTCTGGCACACACCTGGCACTGGCAGGTGATGGCATCAGGGGTTGCTAATCAACCTAGAGGCAGGCTAGCTGGGGCTGCCTATATGCTAACACTGGCTCAAAAGGTTCCAGGGGGGAAAAATATTAATATGTGGCCTAGAGAATCACTCTTGTGGTGTTTTAGTGAAGAATGTGGCTGGGATTTTTTGCCCTTGTCTGAAAAGTCTACCTGAGACTAAATTGAAGAGTTTTAGATTAATTGCACTGGCAGAAGAAATTTCAAAACAGCCTAGTATTGACTCTGTCCTGTGGTTATTAGTGTTCACTTATGGAGACCTATGATGAAAAGGAGCAAGCTGAACAAGAGATAGTACAAAGTGTACAGCTCAAGGAGAAAAAGGGCAATAGAATGGAAGTAGAATGGAACTAAATCCTGTGTTCAAGGAGATAAGCTGATTAAAGGAAACCTTGATATTAAATGAAACAAAGGAGTGGCAAGACCCCACCCAGATAAGCTTCCATCTTGTGGAAAGAAATTAAAGAATAGCTTAGGTACAGGGCTGGTGGTACACGCCTTTAATCCCAGCACTCAGAAGACAGAGGCAAGCAGGGCTCTGAGTTCAAGGCCAGCCTGATCTACAGAGGGAGTTTCAGGATGGCCAAGTTTAAACAGTGAAGGAAAACATCAACACCTGAAAGCTGGTGAAGATGTATTTGAATGAGGGAGCCATGTTCCAGCTCGAGAAAGCAGCAACACTTGGCAGCTTAAGCCACAGTTTCTGACTTTAGAGCCAAGGATACAAGAAAGGGGTTATGGAATCTCAAAATTGCTGAAGCATATGTCAGGGGTGTTCTTGCATGGAGGCCTAGAGAGGTTATTGCTTGAGGCTGTGAGGGTGAAGCCTGGGTTGTGTTGGAGATCCCGAGATGCTGGAGATACCAGAGCCATGGGATACCTGACAAGGAGAGCTACTAGCAGTGGGTGGAACCAGCCCAACAAAGAGAAGTGTGTTGCAGTCAACAAAGATGAAAGGAGATCTGAAGAGAATTGGCATCAGACATGGAGATGCAGAGTTTGGAGTGTGCCCAGCTTGTTTTGGTCTTGCTTTGGTCCAGTATTTCCTCACTATGCTCCCTGTCCTCACTTTTGGAATGGCAATGCATATCCTATGCCACTGTATGTTGGAAGTATGTGATTTGCTTTTCCGTTTTGATTTTACGGATGATTAGCATTAAGAGATTGCATGAATCTCAGAAGAGACTTTGGACATTTAAACAATGTTGAGGTTATTATAGACCATCCGGGCTTTTGAAGTTGGATTAAATGCATTTTGCATTATAATATATCTATAAGCCTATGAGGGCCAGGGAGTGGAAGGTGGTAGTTTGAGTGAAAATGGTCACATAGGCTCACAGGGAGTGGCACTACTGGGAGGAGTGGCCTGGTTGGAGTAGGTTGACCTTGTTGGAGGAAGTGTGTCATTGGAGGCAGGCTTTGAGGTCACAGAAGCTCAAGTCTGGCCAGTGTGTCTCAGCCTCCCGCTTGCTGCCTGTGGATCAAGATGTAGAACTCCCAGCTCCTTCTCCAACACTATGTCTGCCTGCGTGCCGCCATGCTCCCCACCATGATGATAATGGGCTAAACCTCTGAACTGTAAGCCACCCCCAATTAGATGTTTTCCTTTGTTAGAGTTGCTGTGGTTACGGTGTCTCATCACAGCAAGGAAACCCTAAGACATCTGCTAAATAGATGTAGTAATAAAGTAACTCCTAAGGACATGCTGCTACACTAGTAGAACATTGTCTTGCTCAGCCATCGTCAGAGAAGCTTCCTCCTACAGCAGATAGGAACAAATACAGAGACCCACGGCCAGACAACATGCAGAGAGTGAGAAACCCCGGGACATTCGGCCCTAAATGAGATGTCTTCATCAAATCCCTCCCTCCAGGGCCTAGAAAACTCTGCAGAAGAGGAGACAGAAAGAATGCAAGAGCCAGAGGGAATGGGAGACACCAAAGATGCCAAGCTGTTCTAAACACAGCAGGATGGATGCATTTAAGAACTCACAGAGACTGTGGCTGTAGGCATAGGCTCTATGCAGGTTGACACCAGATTGGTTCTGCCTTGGTTGGAGTCTCTATTGCTACTTTGAAACACCATGACCAAAAAACAACGAGGGGAGGAAATGGTTTATTCAGCTTACATGTCCTCATTGCTGTTCATCACCAAAAGAAGTCAGGGCAGGAACTGAAACAGGGCAGGACCCTGGAGGCAGGAGCTGAGGCAGAGGCCACGGAAGGATGCCACTTACTGGCTTCATCACATGGCTTGCTCAGCCTGTTCTCTTTTCTTTTCTTTTTTTTTTTTTTAATTTTAATTTTATTAATTTATTCAGATTACAACTCAATTGTTATCCCATCACTTGTATCCTCCCATTTCTCCCTCCCTCCCACTTTCACCCTATTCCCCTCCCCTAGGCCTGTGACCAAGGGGGACCTCCTCCCCCACTCTATGGTAATAGGCTATCAAGTCTCATCTTGGTAGCCTGCTTATTCTTTCTTTGAGTGCCATCAGGCCTCCCCACCAAGGGGAGGTGGTCAAATATGGAGCACCAGAGTTCATGTCATGTCAAAGTCAGTCCTGGCTCGCCACATAACTGTGGAGAATGTCCTGTCCATTGAGTAGATCAGAGTAGGGGTTCGATGTTTACTATTGTATTGCCCTTGGTTAGTGCAATAGTTTGAGCAGACTCCCCTGGGCCCGGATCCACCCATCACGATGTTCTTCTTGTAGGTTTCTAGGTCCCTCTGGGTCCTTCTATTTCCCCATCTCCTATATTTCTCTTACCTAGAGTCTCAGTAGGATGTCCTCACACCTTGGAATATACCCAGAAAATGTTCTACCACATAACAAGGACATATGCTCAACCATGTTCATAGCAGTCTTATTCATAATAGTCAGAACCTGGAAACAGCCTAAATGTCCCTCAGTTGAAGAATGGATAAAGAAACTGTGGTACATTTACCCTATGGAATACTACTCAGCTATTAAAAACAAGGAAATCCCGAAATTTGTGGACAAATGGATGGGACTAGAAATGATCACAATGAGTGAGTTAACACAGAAGCAGAAAGACTCACCTGGTATATACTCACTTATAATTGGGCACTATCCCAAAAGGCACGTCCCATGAAAGTCTTCACTTACCAGGAGATTGGGATAGATGTGAGGTCAGCCTGTTTTCTTATAGAACCTGGGTGCTGCAAGATATTTGATCCCATTGTGATCCATGAGATTGTGAACTGTAAAAACCTGTCTTTTGTTTGGTGTGGTTGAGCCCTAGCACACACCTTTCATCAGAGAGATATCGGTACACAGAATGTAATAAAGTTAACCTTAGGTCAAAATGAGGAGCGAGAAATCAGCTGACAGGGAGTAAATGGTAGGAGGGACTGTGAGCTGAGGGGTATTTAAGAAGGCGTGTAGACGTAGAAGGGGCTCTTGGGTTTCTAGCTCTTTAGCCCCTTAGCTTTTAGGTAGCTAAAAGCTCTTTGGCTCTTAGCTCTCCAGCTCTTGAGCTCCTCAGCTCCTTGGCCTTGGCCTTTGGCTTTGAGATAGCAAGCTTTTGGCCTCGGAATTATTTTTTGGCCCTTTCTTCCTGGGCAGTCAGCTGAGCTACTGAGCCTTTTGGGCCGTTTCCATCAGGAATCAGGGTGAGCTGAGTTGGAAGGTCAGCTGGGTCCTTTCTCTGCCTCTCTAAACTAGCAGGTTTCTCACCACAACATGTGGCTCCTGAATCTTTATTGATAAAATAGAACGATCCGGAATTTTCATTTAAAATCACACCTAGGGCTGCCAGGCCAGGGATGACATCACCCACAATGGACTGGGCCCTCCCTCATTTGGTCATCAATTGAGAAAATGCCTTACATCTGGATCTCATGGAGGAATTTCCTCAGCTGAGGCTCCTTCCCCTCTGATGACTCTAGTTTGTGTCAAGTTGACACAAAACCAGCCAATACAGGGTCCTAGAGCTGAGAGAAGTGGACATTCTGCTCCTATACCTAACCCAGAAGCTAGCTCCAATTGATAACCACTGGCAAAATAAAATTAGTTCTCTCCAAGGGAGTCTCACTGGGGAAACAAATCACTCCTTTGCATGTATATTATGGCTTCCAGTTCTGTGTTTTTATGGGATTTCTATGGTGTGGGGTTACATGTCTCTGTGTCTATGTGTTTCTTATACTTTTTCTTTGGCTCTTTTTCCTCTGTTTGTTTTGTTCTATTGTGACCTATTTGGTTTTGTCTATCATTATCATTATTAATCCTTGATACCTGTTCTTTTCCCCCTAAGGTGAGACAGAAAGTGTGTTGATTCTAATGGAAGGGGAGGTGTAGAAAAACTAGGAGGAGATAGGGGAGGAGAAACTGTAATTGGAATATATTATATGAAAAAAATCTATTTTAACTAAAATCTATTTTAATTTTGAGAAAGTGAGCGAGCATGTGTGTGCCCCAGAATGTTTGTGGAGGTGATAGATCTCTCTCTATTCTGAGGGTCTCATGGATGGAACCCAGGTGTTCAGGCTTGGAAGCAAGTTCCTGAAAATGTACTTTTGAAAATGAAAAATCCTTAGACTGTGTACACAAGCCTATAATTAGCAGTTAATTATTCAGACTGAAAGTTAGCCAGGGACAAATAGACAATCTATTTATTTCCCTATGTTCTAATGGATTAATGTTTTTAATTAAATTAGCCAAATTCTGGCAAATTTTCCATCAAGGAAAACAGTCCAAGAAAACAGGTAGCCAATTTTATACTGAAACACAGCTCATGTTAATGTCAATATGCTTAGAGTCAAAATCAACTGTATAAGTTTATTAAACAATAAAATATATTTTGAAAGATAACAGCCAGCCTAAAATTATTATTCACTTTTTAAAAAGAGAGCATTCCTACATTTAAAAAGCAGGAAATAACTTATAATACTATAGATAACTCAAGAGAAATTGCTACGATGTAGATCCTGACAGTTCTCAAAGGCTCCTGTGTTAAAGGGTTGGTGGCTTAGCACTATGGGAGGTGGTAGAACCTTTAAGAGATGGGCCCATAGGTGCTGATACTTCCGCAGATGCAAGCATGAGAAGCTAAGGTTGACTCCTAAGCATCCACAGCCAAAGCTGAGCATCACCTGTTGTGGCTGAAACTCCAGCACTGGGGAGCAGACAGGTGGCTCCTCCTCGTCAGCTAGTCTAGCTGGAAGCAAGCTTCAGCTTCAGAGAGACCTCGTCTCAAGAGAATAAGGCAAAGAATGAGAAAGCAGGAAATACTGTCTACCTCTGACCTCTAGGGGTGTGCATATGTGCATGTACCATTGTAGCACACACACCCTACAGACACTCCGCACACACACACCACATATACACACACACACACAACACAGACACACACATATATACACCACACACACAGGTACACATCCCACAGATACCACACACATATACCACATACACAGACACACACATCACACACACAGACAGACAGACCACATACATACACCACACAGACACCACACATACAATATACACAGACACACCCACACCACATACACTATACAGACACACACTCCCCACATATACACACACAGAGACACATATCCCACAGGTACCACACACACACCACATATACACACATACATGCACACACATAAACACTACACAATCACACATACCACACACATACATGCATATACTACACAGACACCCAGACACACACATAGAAACACACACCCCACAGACACAACACTCTCTCTCTCTCTCTCTCTCTCTCTCTCTCTCTCTCTCTCTCTCTCTCTCACACACACACACACACACACACACACACACACACACACACACACACAGAAGTAAGGTTTAGTGGAGGGTTTGGGGTTTGAGTGTATGCCCTCATAGGAGATACTGGAATGTTGTGTCTTTCTTTCTTCCTCTGCTTCTTAGCATTTAGCACCCCGCCATGACCTGTTTTGCCACAACCCTAAAGCCACAAGGCCAATAAACTCTGAGCCAAAAACACGGAAGCAAGAGCCAAATAAACCTCTCATTACTTCAAGTTGACTACCAGGTATCTTGCTACAATAATAAAAAAATTAACACCGAAATTCTGCTTTAACTTGGTAAACTATCTTCATTGTCTTTAATTCCTTAAGTATTAAAATTAAATAAACCCCTTTACTTCTAGAGAGTAACACATACCAAATCAAAGCAATGTACATTTGCATGCTTTAGAAACTATCTGTTTAACTCATTAGGAAGAACTTTGCACGTCTCGTTGGTTACTTTTGGAATGAAAGTATCGGCTACATGGTATTTGTCCTTGTAGTGCATGAACTAGTTCGTCCTTTTAGCACCATCAACTCCCACTGAGGACTAACTCCTTTGATGGTACTAAATAAATAATAAGAATAAAGTTACAACATCCAATGTCCGATTCAGCAGTAACTTAATGAGTTTTAAGGTAACGTTAAGTGCTTTGAAATCTTCAGTGAGTAAACAAAAGCCGTATGCTCTACCACCCACTTAAAAAACAATATTATTCTATTAGAGCTTAATACTGTAATTATAATTTTCATTTCAGAATTTAAACTCTAATTCTCTTGCTTTTCTTACCTGTATTTAGTGGGTAAACCAAGGTTTCAGGAAGTGCAAAAATAAATAAGAATTGGGGGGGGGGGTATACAGAAATAGTTTGGGAGTGGTCCTTTCTGTCACTGGTATTGAATTCTGGCTGGCTACTGAATTATATCAAATTATATTTAATAGCAAATGAATAAGGTCCATGTTAATAAGATCACCATCATGTGACTGGCTTTCTTGCTTGATCTTTCTTTTCACAGCCTGTGAGTCATGGACCCGCCTGAGCCTCTGCCTTCTTATTTCTGAAATGATAGCTAATGAGACCATGTCCAGCTGCAGTTTTCTCTGAGCAGTGAAAACACAGTACACCAAATGGAGAAAGATTTGTGCTTAAAGATATACAACAAGGATTTCATGTGCTTCAGTAGAGGGGTGTTGAAGATATACAACAAGGATTTCATGTGCTTCAGTAGAGGGGTGTTTCCTTAAAATCCACCTGTATTCCCAAACCTAGCCTAGCTCATACATCTAAAAGACCAAATTACCTATCACAGAAATCATCGCCTTTAAATATCAGTTAACCTTGGCTAATGACACTTAGTCACGGTGCTTTTGAAATTATCATTTGGTCCGAATTCACATATGCCGAGCAAAGAAACTTGATTTAAATAAATAAATAGACAACCATAAGAGTCTGTTTCTGTAAGTTGTACCTTGGTTCTAGAAAGTTAAGCTATACAGAAAAGCAATCTAGAGACAGGCTTTTATCAGTGACTTAGTCCAGCAGCCGATCTCTTTTGTGGGGGCTGAGAGCTGTCTCAGAAGTTAAGAGCATTGCCTGTTCTTCCAGAGGACCCGGGTTCCATTCCCAGCCCTCACATGGCAGCTTACAACTGTCTGAGACTCCCAAGTCCTGACACCCTACACAGACATGTATGCAGGCAAAACACCAATGCACGTAACATAAAAATAAATAATAATTTTTTAAAAAGAGAATATATTTTACAAAACTCAAGTTGGAGAGTTTATTCAAATCCATTCTGCTTCTTTCCCAGTGGGCTCTGCTCCCCTGAGATGAAACACTGAGGACTATTTCTTGGATACATGGAAACTGCACACAGCTTAGCCTCCCCTGGGGCAGGAACACACTTCCTTTTTGCTGAGGCTGATATGTAATTTATCATGCTTGCGCTTACCAGCCTGCCAAGAAGCTTAGACACAAAGTTGAAGCTCCATCGCAGCAGCCATGAGGATAATTACAGTTAGCATATTTTCCCTGTTCCTCTTTCTACACCCTGCTCCTCTATTTTATTAACCTTGTTGCTAGGCCATTCTTTATACCTCATTGCAAATTCTTCTGGAAAGAGGTGAAATACAAAGAAATACAACTGTGAAATGAGCACAGCATACATAAAAAAAAAAAAAAAAAAATTCACAGCCTGCATCCAAGGCACAGCGTCTTTCACATCTACACAGGATATTAACATCAGAAATGAACTTATCTAGGAGTGAACAGCACGATATCAGCAAAATTTAGACAAGTAGTAATTTGTTTATTAGATGCTTCATCAAGTGTCTCAATCCATTTTGCTCTATTAATCTCTTAGGAAAATTTGAGACCTCTCTGAACACTTGGCATACTCAATTATATTAAATATTTTGTAAAAATACATGCTAATAATTTTTAGGTGAGCATCCGCCTTCTAAGTTGAACTGAAGTTATTTAGAACCAGACCCTTCGTATAACGGAGGAGAATGTGGATGGCTTCAACAAACCAAAACTGTTGGGCTGCATCTTAAGGAATTGATCCTAATTAGCAGGAAAATGTCCACAGATGTGCCAGGTACCCAGCCTCTTCCATACTCTACTTCCCCATGCCGGGTCCTGTAGCCTCCAGAAGAGAAAACGAACCAAAGCTCCGGCTTTAGTTGTTTATTTCATTTGCGTCCCATTGAGGGAGCTTACAGAGTGGCCTCCTCGACGCCAAGCCAAGCCAGGCACGGTGGACGCACGCCTTTAATCCCAGCACTCAGGGAGTCAGAGGCAGGCTGTGAGTTCAAGCCCAGCCTGGTCTACAAAAGTGAGTCTAGGACTGCCAAGGATACACAGAGAAACCTTGTCTCAAAATACTAAACAAAATTAAAAAAACAAAAAACATACAGATACAAAGCCAGAGCTGAATGGGAAGACTAGGAAGTCAGCCACAGGAGATGAAGCTCATGACTGGATGGGCATCTTCAGCAATGCTCCGTGTAAGTTGTGATAGGGAGGAGGGCATGCCTTTTCTAATAACTTGTTTAACTTGCTACAAGCAAGTTCATGCCTCCTATCAACTCCAAATCTGTCACCTTCTCAAGACAAACATTGAGTGATCATTTGACAGCTTAAATTATTCCATGTCAGAGGAGGGTGTTGGCAGAAGTAAAAAAAAAAAAAAAAAAGCCAGTTTAGAACTGACGAGTCAAAAAATCACAAACTGGAGTTTACCTGGCGGGAAAACGTCACTCTCATCTTTTCATCAGTGAAGACATTTTGTTTAATATGTTACAAAACATAGTGTAAAACATGTATACAAAAAATATGCGCAGGCTTCTAAAGGTCTTTTTAAATTTTATTTTGTTTATTTTTGTGTATTGCTTTGCGTGTGTGTGTGTGTGTGTGTGTGTGTGTGTGTGTATGTGTGTAACCACATGTGTGCCTGGTGCTTGTGGCAGGCAGAAGAGCAATCAGTGTGCAGCAGTCAATGTTTTTAACTTCCGAGCCTCTCTCCCCAGACCCTTGAAAGACCTTTCTCAGTTATAAATTTAGAAATCAGCAAATTGCCCTTTTCAAGCCACAAATCCTGATGTTTATTTATTTATGAAGGTAGAAAGCTGGCTTCTGGGTCTATGTCAGCCACCAGACAGCTTCAGCTTTAGACAATTCAGGTTACCCCTGTCACACTCAGGTTCTTCATGGGAAAAAAAATGAAGGGCTGGGGAATGTAGCTCTGTTGTCACTGTACTTACCTAGCATGCACAAGCCCCTAGCATCTCATGCGTGTAAGCCGAGCACTCAGGAAGCAGATGAAATAGGACCAGAAGTTCAAGGTCACTGCAAGTATGAGGCCATCTCGGAGTACATGAGCTGTCCAGTTGGCTCAGTAGTTGAAAGTATCTGTTGCTCTTGCAGAGGACCTGGGTTCAGTTCTCAGCACTCACATGGTGGCTCACAAGAACCCACAACTACAGTTCCAAGAGATCCAATGCCCTCTTCTGACCTCTGCAGGCACCAGGCACTTACATGGTATACTTACATACCCACAGGAGGTAAAAGCACTCATACAAAAAGTTAAAATAGGCATAGCTTTTTTTTTTTTTAAAAGAAGTCAGAGAGATTGGACCAACCACATGGTTACTGATATTAAAGTAAGGTACAATGGGAAAACTCAGTAATTGGAGTAGAAATATAAAGTCAATTAAAATTGAACACACTCTGAATTTAATGAATTCTATTCTGGCATCAACAGTATACCAAGTTATTGCAATAAACACAACCATTGATAGAATTTTGAGCAAGTAATGGGTTGTTAAATGCAAATGAGGGGCATCCTTCCCATGTATGAGACATCGGGCAACCAAATGCCTCATTTACTGCTGTAGAATAAGTAATGGCTTTGAACAGGCCTTTATCTTCTTAGAACCATGACATTGCATTTAATCAAGGCAGCGATACTTCACATCGGACTTTGTAATCTGATTGTCTGAAGGAGAGTGTGCAGACATCAATCAACCAGATGCTGGTAACAGAAGGAAGCATCAGTCCTCATGCACCGGCCATTCTCGGGTCAGCTTGAATGCCGTTTACTAAGCGGCTGATGCCTAGTCTAGTGAACTGAATCCCTTACCCCAATGGAGCCTTTCTTGGAAGGACGTTTACAAGCCAGGAAGCTGCTACAGAAAGAGCCCCACTGCTCCACGGAGCCCACGGTTTGCTGTTTCCACTCAACCTCATCAGCATCTCCCAGAGCTTCCTCAGAGTGCAGCATGCACTGTGTCTTCACTGTACGTAGTTCCCCAAAGGAACCACCCAAGATCAGAAGTGCAAGTTGACTGCTGAAAAGCAAACAGCCTGGCTTTTGCTGAAGTTCACTTCCAAACGTTACTGGAGAAGCTCAAAGCAGCTCCCGAAATGAACAACAGGAAGCATGAAGAAGGGAGGACTCAGTGCTGCCCAGATAGATGGGAGGGAACTCAGAAAGTTTTGTAGAGCGAATGACAACTGAGCAGGCAGTTGGAAAGGCGCAAACAGGAAGCTATGCACAGGCTGAAGAAACAAGCCAGGACCAGGCCCCGGGAACACTCAGTACAGACACTCAAGAGTTTGAACTTTACCACGTGGGTAGCCCAGAGTTCCTGGAGTGTAAAGATGTAAACATGTTTTTGTTTTGATCCCAAGCGTGGGATGTGAAACTGCCTCGTGAGGGGGAGTGGTTTTTGTCAGTGGAAAAACATCCTATAAGGACTCTGGGAAGGTATAAAATAGCGCCCAAAGAGATCGCTTTGTATCACTTCTTATCGCTTGGCTGCTTTGCTTTACTTCAAAATGCTCATAGAGAAGCGCTCCAGAGACTGACTGCTTCGCGGTTGCAGCTATGGTTGCCGTTGTGTTTGCTGGATTGCTGTCTAGCGTGACTGCCGGGATCCTGATGAAGAGTGAAGTCTAAAAGGGTCTACCTCCCCTGTCCCTGCTAGCCTTTCTCTCCTATCTGAAGTTGGTGAGTTGGAAGGAAGGTAGAGGCAGTAAGGAACCTCAAAGAAGGTAGGTGCAAAAAGATCAAAGCCTACACCGGAGGATTTTAAGCATTAGAGGAACATAGTCATAACTATTTCATTTTGCTCAAGTTATTTTTCAGCAATACTGTGGAAGATAGATAAATTATGAGCCTTGTGGGAAGTAGCAGCCAGTCAGTAGAAAATTGTGAGTATTATAAAGTCAGCGCACTACACGTTATAACAAAGTTTTCAACCCTGAAATAAACACCCCACCCGACATGTCAGCCTTTGAGAAGGTCCACTAGTATCAAGGATTCCTGCAAACATGAGCTTCTTCTAAGGACCACCACCTCCCAGTAACTGGACAAAATGACAAAAACGAACAAGAAGATGACAGACACTGGATATATGTCCTCTAGACCTTTTAGACATCGTGTTGTCGTTGTTTTGTTTTGTTTTCTACATGTATGTGAATCTACAATAAGGGTAATATTGTAAACATCAACGGAATAGGTACTGTTCAAAAGGAACACCGTGCCCCCCCCCCCAGTGTTTCCATGGCAAAGCTGCAAGAGCCTACAGTGTCAGCCTGCATGCTGTTGTCACTGTTGTAAACAAGTAAGTTAAGGGCAAAACTCTTGCCAAGAAAACTAATGTGTATACTAATCATATTAAGCACTCTGAGAGCCAAGAGAGCTTTCTGGAATAAGTGAAGGAAATGATCAGCAAAATAAAACAAAAAGTCAAAGAGAAAGGTAACATGGCTCAACTGCTGCCCCAGCCCGGAACCAAGGGAGCGGAGAAGCCTGAGCTGGTGGAGGAGCGTGCTCCCTAGGGATTCCTGGCTTAGAGGCGCAGCCGCAGCCGCAGCCGCAGCCGCAGCCGCAGCAGCAGCAGCAGGCACAGCAATAATGAAGCAACAAGGAGAGAACAAGAATGTCAGAATGTCACAGAGAGGAATGTGCCCGTGTACACTGGGGCACCATCTGGCAGGTTTAACTTAAGTTGTATTTACGTGTGCTCAGTGCTTCTTAAGATCGCCGGCCTTTTGACTGAGCACCTTCAATTACACATTATCTGAAGGAGAGTCTGCTGCCAGACAAGCTGCCATTTGTGTTCCGCTAACCACGGGTAGAGATAAGGTCTTGGGCTTGTCAGATACAATGATAGTAACTTATTGGGAAAACATGAAAAAGCTAAGAATAGTAAATAGAGGACCTCTTTCAACAACAACCCCATCAAATTGCTGTTCGTGTTCATCCGTCCGCGCGTCATCCAGCTACTCTTACCGCCTAGAGGTAATTTGAGACTGGCGGCACAAGTCTGCGGTCCAGCCTGTGAGCAGCATTGGGTCCACATGGGCAAAGCAAGGAACACAGGAACGCAGGAAAACCCGATGACCTCTTAGGGCATCCTCAAGTTCGGCTCTTCTGTTTAAGAAGAGCTTCCACAGTGACAGCTCTAAATGCAGCAGGCAAAAGTAGTCAGACACAAGCCTAGCTTCCTATCATGAGCATTTTTTTTTTTCAAACAAGGCACTGTTTTTTTTATTAGATTTGGGTCATTGGGGTATTTTCTTCCTACATCGCTTTGCTTTCAGCAACCACTAAGACCAGTGCTTAAACATGTTAGCACTGATGAGCAATGCCAGAAAAAATATAATCAAACAAAGCGACTAAATTAATAATTTATAGACTAACAACTATGTGAAAATATAAGGCATGGGGAATTAAATTAGAAAAAAGCCTTAATCCAAATTAGAGTGTGTCTCAATTAAATTACATTCCCCAACAGTGTTGTAAGTTTAGTTAAAGCCGGTAGCACCGTGGTGACCTTAACATCACTAATGGTAACTTGACTGGGAGCATATGTGGTACGTCTGAAGCGCTGTATAAATACTTAGATACATGCTTCCCTTAAGCTTACTTAAACGGTGTAAAGACTCCAGGTTTCTCTTTTCAACGTAAGATAATGGTTATTTATTTAACATTTGCTAGGCTTCAGAGACTTCATCTGAGAAAAAATTTTAAGAATTTATTTTGCTTCGTGTGTGTGTGTATGTGTGTGTGTGTGTGTGTGTGTGTGTACACATGGGTGCCCATGAAGATCGGAAGAGGAAGAGAGGGCCTGGGATCCCCTGGAGCAGAAGTTACAGGCAGTTATGAGCCTCCCAACACGGCTGTTGGAACTGAACCCCAGTCCTCTGCAGAAGCAGCAAACACTTGTAACTGCTGAGCCGTCTCCCCAGCCACAACTTTCTGTCCTTCATTATGTGCCCTGACAATCCCATAAATGAGCAGTATATTTTCCCCGTTTGAGGGCATTGTGGTTACTATGTTCTGCATCGTGCCTAGACCATCAGCTGCTGAACTAACTCCCCCCCTCCCCCCGCAGCCCTTTGTCTCCTCTGTGGGGATAAAGTTGGGATTTTTGAGAGGTTCTCTTGCCTCTGCCTCCAGAACACTAGGATGGCAGGATGCACCCAGCTGGTTTCCCTTACTGTCACATCTATGCAACTGCATCAGAACCAGGAAGTTAACGTTGCTTTTAGTGAAGCTGGAGACCTTATTTGGATTTTGTCAGCTTTTTCTGTTCTGAGAGCCATAATGGCTTTCAGTTTCCTGTCTGAGGCCCCCACACTCTGTGGCAGGTTTTTCGTTTGGACTGTTGAAGGTTTCCTCATGGTTAGTCAAGGTTGCAGCTTGGAGGAGAAACACCTCAAAGAAGATTTGCCGTCTCTGTGCACCACATCAGATGTGTCTGACGATGGTAATGCTCACCTTGATTACGTGATTAAGCTATTGTCTGGCAGGTTGCTCCACTCTAAAGTAATTATATATCTCACGGTAACAAATATTTATTTGAGGGAAGATGTTTTAAGGATGTTCTAGCAGCCTTTTACCTTTGACCTAGCAGCTTATTAATTTCTCTATTTATGGTGCCGGTTTCAGATTCACTGTCTGTGGAACAGTTGGAGGAGAGTGGGGTGTACTATCGGAGATGCTAGGTGCAGGAGAGAAGGGAGGATAGTCTCTGGGCACCTCAGGAAAGAGAGATGAAGAGTTAGCATAGCTCCCCGAGGGAAAAAGAGCAGCCTCATCGAAGCTTGACAGGAGATTCTGAACTGCGCCCCACCCCACGTGCAATAGCACCTTCTTCACTTTTTATATTTTGTCCCACACATGCTCAAGTTTGAGTGAGGCGTGCGTTCTTCCAGCTAAGTGTGGTTGTACCACTCAGCTCTCAGCAGTGGCAAGGTAAGTAGGGTATGCTGTGTGAATTTCCTTTAAGAAGTTTCTGGATGCCTGTCCACCCACATTCTGGCCTTTGATCATGCCCTTAGAACACAGCTTTTCAATCACATTTGTAACCTTGTGCATTCCTGTATTCCTCTGCCTCCAACGCTGATGTTGACCAAATGATGTTTTAAGTGCATAAAGCTATGCTGGCCCATAAAGAGAGATGACTACTGAAGCAATTAAGAGTAGGTCTATCTTGGTTTGGATTCTACTGCTGTGATACAACACCATGGTCAACAGTAACGTGAGGGCCGGGGGTGGTTATTTCAGCTCACAGTGAAGGGACCTCAGAACAGGAACTCAAGGCAGGAAGTGGAGCAGAGACCATAGAGGAACATTACGTACTGGCTTGCTCCTCAGGCTCATATTAAGCTACCTTTCTTATACCTCCCAGGACCACCTGCCCAGGGATTGGCACCACCATCAATGGTTAGGCCTTTCTATGTTAGTCATTAATCACAAAAAAAAAAAAAAAAAAAAAAAAAAAAAAGGCCCAAAGGGTTGCCTGCAGGCCCAATTTATTTTTTTAATATTTTATTAATTTATTCATATTACATTTCAATTGTTATCTCATCCCTTGTATCCTACCATTCCTCCCTCCCATTTTCCCCTTACTCCCCTCCCCTATCACTGTGACTGAGGGGGACCTCCTCCCCCTGTACATGATCATAGGGTATCAAGTCTCTTCTTGGTAGCCTGCTATCCTTCCTCTGAGTGCCACCAAGCCTCCCCATCAAGGGGATATGGTCAAATATGGGGCACCAGAGTTGGTATGAAAGTCAGTCCCCACTCTCCCTTCAACGGTGGAGAATGTCCTGTCCATCAGCTAGATCTGGGTAGGGGTTTGAATTTTACTTCCTGTACTGTCCTTCTGCAGGCCAATTTAATGGAGACATTTTCTCAATTCAAGTTCCTCTTCCCATACCACACTAGCTTGTCAAGTTGATTTAAAAAAAAAAAAAAAAACTACTAGAATAAAAGTCAATGGTATGTTACTGTATATACCTGTTTGTTAGTTTGTTTGTTTGAGACAGAAGTTCTAAGAACCCTGGCTGTCCTGGACTTACTTCTGTAGACCAGGATGGCCTCAAATTCAGAGAGATCCCCTGCCTCTTCCTCCTGAGTACTGGGATTAAAGGCATGAAACACCACGTCTGGCTCTGTATATACTTTTGAGTGATACATTACCTAAAAAAAAAAAAAAAAAAAAGCTAGCAAAGACTTCCAACAACATGGTTTCAAGGTAGTGATGGTAGAGACAGTATTTTGAGGTACTTACAGTCAATGTAATGTGCTGTCAAAATTTGGCTCACTATTGTTGACAAAACAACACAAATGTGACTTACTGTCTATAACTGAAGGAAATTTTGCATTTTTGTTAGAGGTGTCCTATCTAATTTCGTATACATCCTGAATTCATAGACCCTAGGATATGCCTCAAGGGATATCAGAGCAATATGACAAAATCTAAGACCCTGGATGACACAGAGTATAATTTTTTTTTTTTTAATGTCCCTGCCTTAGCTCCCAGGAATGCTACCTTAAGAAAATAAAATTGGCCAGGCTCAGTGGCACAGGCCTGTAATCCCAGCACTCTGGGAGGCAGAGGAAGGTAGGTCTCTGTGAGTTTGAGGCCATCCTGGTTTACAAAGTGAGTCCAGGACAGTCAAAGCTACACAGAGATACCCTGTCACAAACAAACAAGAAGAAGAAGAAGAAGAAGAAGAGAAGAGGAGGAAGAGGAAGAGGAGGAAGAGGAAGAGGAAGAAGAGGAAGAGGAAGAAGAGGAAGAAGAAGAAGAGGAAGAGGAAGAAGAAGAGGAAGAAGAAGAGGAAGAGGAAGAAGAGGAAGAAGAAGAGGAAGAAGAAGAAGAGGAAGAAGAAGAAGAGGAAGAAGAAGAAGAGGAAGAAGAAGAAGAAGAAATTCCTTATTCTGTATACATTTTGTAGCTGTCATATCTGAGCCTTCTAATGCAGTCACTATCAACATTAAGCCGTGAATACTCAGGATAATCTCGGAAGTTATCGAAGATCTTAGATAATCTTAACATGAATAATATGCATCAACACGTACCATATTAGAAATTAAATAAGAATTAAAAAAAACAGTTCAATTCATTAAAAATAAACAATAATAAAACCATCACATGTTAGCACAAGTAACTTTTGTGGGGACAAAAATGAGTTTCCTAAGACACAATAACAGTAAAAAGAAAGAATAGGCATTGTTTTATAGCTGGGGAAATCTCTTCAATGTCTGCTTTAACAGAGGGCAGTCGGGTTCTCATAGCTCATCCTGCACTCAGCATGTGCTGCTAGGTTGTCTGGGTTGGGTACTATGAAGAACATGTAGATTTACACAGACATGTAGCTGGGAAGACTATCTTCATAGCCCTCTTAGGTAATGGTAGATAAGGTTTTTGATAGTATACTTAAACTTGGTCATTGGTAGTTTGTTAGACATTTGTCATAGTGTAGGACCTAAAAACACATCAATAAAGTTACATGTGTTGATGTTAAAAATCTGTTGTTTTCTCCTGCACCATGAATGGTGGACCTTTCACCCTTGAACAATTTGGGGCCTCAGGAAAGGTCAGTTTGAAAATAGTCGTTCACTGAGTTCTACAGAACTCCCCACTGTGAATGCATGGAATAGTTTCACCACCAATCTCGCTTGTACAAGTTTCCCACAGGGTTAGCCAGGCTCAGGGTGGGAGATACAAATTCTTCCAAAATTCCAATGTTCACTTAACAGCTCAACTGGCAACTGGCAACAACTATTGTCAGTTGCTTTCTGTGAAGTGACAGCAAACGTCTGCCAAATACTACAGCCTGTCTGTCTTTCTATCAAGAATGGTTTTCCATGAGGGGGAAAAAAAACCTGCCTAATTCCGCTCCCAACTCACACAGTCACACAGTGCTTCTATAGGAGCAGCCATCACACTTTACTAAGCAGCAGGGCTGCAGGATGTGAACTGATCTGTCACCCAACAATAGCTATAATCACAGGTTTGAGACTTAATTAATGATTTCTATTGTTTTTGCTCCATGGTCAAGAGTGCACGCTGCGGGCTCAGAGGTTAAGAGCACTGGCTGTTCTTTGAAAGGTCCTGAGTTCAATTCCCAGCAACCACATGGTAGCTCACAACCATCCATAATGAGATCTGGTGTCCCCTTCTGACTCTTGCATGCAGGCAGAACACTGTATACATACTAAATAAATAAATCTTTTTTTTTTAAGTGCACATTGCTGCACTTCAGAGGGCCTGAGTTCAGTTCCCAGCACCCATGTTGGGCTGTGTACAACTGCCTGTAACCATCTCCAGGAGATCCACTCTCCCATTTGGCCCTCATAGGCACCTGTACTCACATGCATAGGTACACATAAACACAGAATTAAAAATGTAATAAAGCTGAGTGTAGTCTGAGCACTGGGGAGGCAAAAGCAGGTGGAACTCTGAGTTCAAGGCCAGCCTGGCTTACAGAGGGAGTTCCAGGCCAGCCAGGACTACACAGTAAGATCTTTTCTCAATAAAATAAATAGGGGCTGAAGAGATGGTTAAGAGATTAAGAACAGTTAATGCTTTGCAGGGGTTCCAGGTTCAATTCCCAGCACTCACATGACAGTTCATCACATTCTATATTTCCAGTTCAGGGCTGTCTTCTGGGCTCCTCAGGCACTGCACACACATGGTGCATGTACACATATGTAGATAAAACACTCATACATTAAATAAGTACATAAATAGGAAGAGCTAATCTTTTAAAAATGTTGTTTATGAAAGGATTCATAAGTGAAGCAAACTTTTGTTTCTCTGTGAATATCTGGCCATGAAAAACATGGGCCCAGAGTTTCCACACAGGGCCACTGCCCTTTCTTTAGTATATATTAATTTGACAAGGAAGTTCCATGGTGACATCTCCAAAACTTCTCGCAATGCGCCTTGGCCATATCCACCCCTCCTATTGTACTTTCTCAGTGTTCTTCCCCTACCTCTTTGCTCTTTCCCATTCCACACGCCGCCTTTTTCTTTCCAACTCTAGCTTACTTCGCTTAACAAAATGCTCCCCGGTTCCATTGATTTTCCTGTAAATGGCATGATTTCATTCTTTGTCGTGACTGAATAAAACTTCATTGTGGACATATAATACACTTTTATCTATTCATTCACTCACTGGTGGGCACGGGAGGTTGATTTGATAGCTTGGCTGTTGGGAATAGCGCAACAATAAACATGGAAGTATTTGATTTCTTGAGATCTATACCCTGAAGTGTACCTGTCCTGATTTCTTCTGAGGAGCCAGAAAAATCTCCTGTCATTGTTTTTACACCATTATTGCAAAAGCTGATACACCAAAAAGGCAAATAAAAAAATGTTAGAGTTATGGAAATGACTTGTGAAACACCTGAATGAGTTTTCACACACCCACTAGGTCTAAGGAGCACACATTAAAAGCTACTGCACCTAATCCATCTCATAAGCAGACAGTCAAGCAAATATTGGAATGATGAGGGCAGAAGATAGCCATAGTACAGCAAGCTGGGGTGACTGTCAATTCCCTAGGCCATAAACCAGGGTCGGGCCAGTCTCTAAGAGAGAAAGGAGCACGCAACCTCCTGAGCCTCGTCAATCTTCCTGAGTTCATGTAGCAATGACTCACCCAGAAGAAGCAGCTCTCAGACGCACAGTATAAAGTCTCGTCTTTATTGTTCTGATTGTTATAGCCGTGCAGCATTTCCTACACAGGCCGTGTCTTTCCCAAAGTTCCTCTGAATCTTCTTTCTCTACTGCTCTGTTTGTGTGAGATGAAGTACTATTGCACACAGCAGGAACCACCTGCCAGAGATGAGTCTCAGCATCACAGTTTGTCTATTGAGACCTGGAACTGCAAGTTGTCCAGAGTCTTTCCAGGTGGCTAAACATCTAAACTAGAACCCAGTGTTTCTGGAAACTTGACATGCACTGGGAGGCTTATTATAACACACAGCAGTTCCTCATTCAATCGATTGGCTATAGAACCCGAAAAGGAATTTAAGACATAGTCTCTCTATGTAGCTATGGCTAGTCTGGAGCTAATTGTGACTGGGCTGACCTTGATACCATAAAGTTCTGCTTGCTTCTATCTCTGTTGAGATTAAGTGCGTGAGACAATATGCCCAGACGGACCAGGATTTTGAAGGTGTCTGTTGACTTCCTAGGTGAGGTGAAAGTTCTTCCCTGGGTACCACACTTTGAGGTTAACGAAAAGCTCCAGAACCATCAAAGATCATGGTCATGGCTCACATCATTCAACCAGAGAATTTGGAACATAGAGATAGAGATAGGAAATTATAATTATAGAGGGAAAGAAGGCAAAAGGAAGAGAAAGAGGCTATTTTTACACTGCAATACTAGGAATTGAAACCATGGACCTGCCCATGCGAGGCAGACACCTTACCACCAAGCCATGGCCTCAGCCCTTGGTTGTTTCAAACAAGGCCTGACTATGTAGCTCAGTCCTCGGATCTAGAAATGAAATTCACAGACTCCATCTTAGAAGTTCCCAGTGGCTATGGAAAACCTCTAGGATGCCTAAAATCCAGCCACATGTCCATCCTTAGGTTTAATGAAATACTTCAAAATTTTATTACAAAATTTGAGTTAAGCTTGTGTTGTCCTTGTATTCAGTATTCTGCAGAACATTCTTGCACAGGTCGAGACCTTCCCAAAACTAGCTCTACAAGCACTGAGCTTTCCCTGCGGCTTTCTTTGGAGCCACATGTCTAGGAATGGAAGCAGAAGGATGTTCGGAAGCCTCTCAAGACAAGAGCTGCATCAAAGCTGCTGGTCCATGACAACATGTACAGGCCTAAAAACAACAGTGTTCTTGGCTGTGTAATGGGTGAGGAGGCTGGCGCAGGGTGGAAAGGCACTGGTTTTGTATTTAGCTGGGCTATTTGCCAAGCAACACTAAGCCAATTATCTATACCTCAGTTCCTCACCTATAAAGCTGTAAGTGACTACTGTATAGCATTTGCTTAGGTTTGAATTAGGTCTCCTTTAAAATTCACATGTTGATGTAAAAACTTTAGGCTTTTCTGCTCTGGCTCCCAGATCATGACACAGAGACCTTTATATTTATTAATAGTAGCATTTGGCACTACAGCTGGGCAGACATTCCTCTATTCTAACCCAACTATGCTGGCCGGGTCTACTTCCCAGCCATGTGTCCTGCCCAGCTATTGGCTATTCAGTATCTTATTAACCAATCAGAGGTGATGGAGAAAAATGTTTTGTGTAACATTGATACAGAAGATGCTTCATAGAAATGACAGTGCCAACTTCCAGACTGCACCCAGATCTCTGGGCACAGAAGTCAGCATTTGAGTACACAGTGCACAAAAGCACCCCCAATTCTGTTACAACTTAATCCATGACAATATAGTATTAAGAGGTGGAGGCTTCAGGAAACGGTTCTGAGGCACAGCCCTAATAAAGAACAAGCCTATAAAAGAGCCTTGAGGGGTGTCTTCCTAGTCTCCCCTACTCCAAATACAGTACTTTTCTGCTCCAGAAGACTCAGCAACAGGGCACCAATCTGGAAGGAGAAACCTGTCCTGCCATAAAGGAAACTGAATTCTTTTTTCCAGAAAGACAGGAAATTAATTTGTTTTCATAAATATCTGCTCATAACATCAGGATCAAATTAAGATAATTTTCTGTGGCCGTTGGATGAGCTTGTGGAGGCTTAGTTCAGCAAGCACTTCATAAATATTGGAGATGGCTCTTATTTCCTTTATTTTAATTTTTTCTTTGAATTAAAAAAATTACATGGATGGGTATTTTGCTTGCATGTATATTAGTGTACCATGTGCACACAGTGTCTTCAGAGGCCAGAAGAGGGTGTCAGATCCTCTGGCACTGGAAGTGTAGGCAGTCGTGAGCGGTTGTGTGTGCTGGGAATAGAACCCAGATACCTATAAGAACAGTTGGTGCTCTTAACCACAGAGCCGTCTCACCAGACTCTGGCTCTTACTGCTTGTTCTTGGCCGCTGTCTTGAAAAATGAGAGACTAGACTGTCATCTCTCTCTATCTGCCTTCTTGTCTTAGGGTCTGCATTTCCTGCCTGAGTTCTACTGGGGTATTTTCTCACGCACATCTGGCTTCTCCTTCCACTTCAAGCTCTTAACTGGGAGTTTCAGTTGAAGGTATTTCATGCCTTCCACATACTTCACCTACTAATTCTATCAAGGGCTGAGACTCTTCAAGGGAGTGTCCTAGCTTCTGGGCGAGACTCTCATGCAAACAAGGCCTAGCACCAGAACCTGAAATTCAATAACTGGAAGCCATGGCCTCAGCTCTGAGCATCTGCTATCAGGCAAAAAAATGGATTCCTGTCATTTTGGACTCTGAGGACGTCAAGCGCTACCATCATCGCCTGCCATTCAACTCTATTGAGAAACACTCTCTCGCTCCGTTTTCTTCTGTTTGCAGCTTGAAGGGCCCTGTTACATGGCAGAGTCTTACAAATACACACACACACACACACACACACACACACAGAGAGAGAGAGAGAGAGAGAGAGAGAGAGAGAGAGAGAGAGAGAGAGAGAGAGAGACCTATTCACTCCCAAAAGGAAACCCAATGAGTTTTTCTTGAGATTGCTGGAGGAGTGTGGCTGAGGGGTTATTTCCAGGAGCTGGGATGACTGAAACAAGTAGCTACATCATGGCAAAGTCCATCCAATATGGCTGAAGACTCAATGAAAACTGCAACTCTGGCCCACTTTCAGCAGCAGCAGACAGTCCAAGAAACCTCTTCTCCCAGCTTACTCTCCTCTGCACAGCTCATTGGCCCGTCCCCCCCCCCCCCCCCCCCCCCCCCCCCCGGCAGCTCACTCCTACGAAACTGGTGCCTCTGAGAACCTTCCAAGTTTCCATGTTCCTAGCAAATGACATTTTCTTTACCTTCTGAGCCTCAAGAGTCTCACCAACTGCCTCCCCACTCCTGGAGGGAATGTCTTAATGGCGAGGAAACTGCCCTCAACAGCCCTATGGACTCCACACACCCATGGTATCAACAGTTCAGATCTTGGACCTCAGGCTCTAGGGGCATCTCCTGTGGCCCTCTGCAGGTCTTAGGGATCTCTTTTATGCTGACATGCTCTTCTTCCTCAATTGCTCTGTCTTCCTCTTACCAGTGTCCTGGCAGTCTTAGAAGGTGATGCCCCTTCAATAGTCTTTTTTTAATAAAAGAATATTTTTTATTCTCTCAAAGTTCCTTAACATTCTACAATGTATACTGATTATGCCCACCCACTAGTACTTCCCTAGTGATGCCCACCCCATCTCCTTTCCAGACCATGCCCTCTTTTAGTTGTTGTTGTTGGCAGCAGCAATAGTAGTAGTCGTAGTGACCCCTTGGGGACATCCTCTTCTCTGATAAAAAGGAGAGGAGCGAACATGGGTAGGCAGGCATGAGGGTAGGACTGGGAAGAAAAGAGAAGGGGGCAAGGATCAGACTGTAAAGTAATTAAACACATACATACATACAAAGAAGTCTGTGCTACATGCGCAAAACAAATGCACGAATAACAATAGAAGTTTGTGTTTTCCACTTAGCATTAGCCACCAGAAATCTAAGAATTAAATTTGTGTTAATTAAAACCTCTATCTGTATTGTTTATATAACTTTCTTGTTTTCTGTTTATAACTTGATTTTAAAGTCTTTTTAAAAATACCCTGCCCCTTGCACTTATATATTAGTTTTCTATTGCTGCAGACCAAATCACTATATGTTTAGGAGCTTTCAGCAGTATACTCCTATTTTTACTATTTCCATGATCAGGATTCTGTATGCAGTTTGTGCTGTATGCTTCTGTTCTGCTGTCACAAAACTACAGTGTGAAAATGAGCTAGCCAACATTCCGCTATAGAGCTCAAGGTCAAGAGATTGTTGGCAAAATTCCACTTCTGTGGTTCTAGGACAGAGGTCTTTGCTTTCTGGCTGTCAACCAGAGGTCACTGTCAGCTCCTTGGAGACCTTCCAGTCCCTTGATACCTGGTAATTTCCCACAAAGCAGTTTACTTCTTTACAACTAGAGAGCCTCTCCAGTTGGCAAAGACAGTCTCTGATGACATGACCGTCCTTTCACTATTCGAACACTTCTGCCACCTAATGTAAAGTGATGGTGCTAATGATCAAAGGAGTAACTAGCCTTTGGCTGAGTGTAGTGTTCATCCCAACAAAAGTAGAGGAAGGGTCAGGCAGATCACATTCCAGGCCAGCTAGAGCTTGCCTCAAGAGAGAGAGAGAGGCTATTCTATTATGTCCTTTTCTCATATTCAAAGGACACAATGAAGTTATATGGCCCATTCTCTTTGCCTTTGAACTATACCATTGTTATGGTAACAAACCCAACTTTATTGTCTGCTAGAGAAGGACATGGTGTGTAGTGCAAAGTCAAACTCCCATCTTGGCCAAGCCTACACGCACAGTCCTCAGGTGGCCAATCAGCTGCCCTAATATCCATGAATGAGCCTCTCCAAGACCAGCAAAGCCTGATCCTGACCAGTTGAACATTTTCGTCAATTTAATAATTCTTTTTCCCATCAAATCATTTATTTCTCTAGATTTGAAGGTGAACATAAGATATAAATTATTGTTATTTTCAGATACTAAAATTGAGGAGGTTTTATTACACAGCAATAGCTAACTGATACATGTAAATGCACAATGGAGATATGTCCAAGACCTGACTTTATAGCAGACATAAAGCATTCTCAAAAGGCATTCAAGAGTACCTTGAAACTCCTGTGTTTCACCTCTTACATCACTACTAATGGTTGTTGGATATTTTCAATTTTTGTGTCAAAATAATCTTCAGCAAAAGACTAAGATGTGACCTGGAGTCCTTTCTACAATGAATAGAGCAATAAGGAAATAGACTCATAAGATAGCAAAATAAAAGACTCTGCTCTAGACACAGTCACCATAATAGAGAAATATGCAGTTTCTCTTTCCTTTGCAGTTTTCCAGCACAGAATCAACTTTAAAATAAATCCTAATGAAGGCAGCAATCAGTTATATCAAGAATAAAAAAAAAAAGTTTAATCTGAAAATACTAACACAATCTAACATTTTAGAAATAAATTACTGTGTCATGTCCTGTGGTAATGTTATATCAAATTGCTTAAAAATAAATTGTGCAGTCAACCCTGAGTCTCTGCGTATAGAATCGTTTTTGTAGATTAGCATAGCTAAACATGAAGTTCTTAATTTTCACTGTACTTTTCCCCATCTATATACTTTTTACCACCTTCCTCTCTTCTATTTTTATTTCCTTCTTGTCTATTGCTGTGGCAAAACACCACGACCTCTAAGTGGCCATACGGTTTGAGGGGCTAGAGTGCGTGGTGGAGGAGCAGAGATGCAGCAGCAGGAACAACGGAGAGCTCACATCTTGATTCACAAGCAGGAGGCTGAGGAAACACACTGGGAATGGTATGGGCCTTCTGAAACCTCAAAGTCAGTGACACACCTCTTCCAACAAAGCCACACCTCTTAATCCTCCCCAGTTCTACCGACTGGGGACCACGTATTCAAACACAGGCATCTATGGGTCCAATCTCAGTCATGGCACACCAAGGGGACAGAAGTGTAGTGAAATGCATAATCCTTTATTCTGTTTTTCATATATGCATCAAAGGTTCCAGTCAAGTAAATTTCCAATGTAGTCAAAAAGTTATCTGAGCATTCTCATTTAAAGAATATTTTAAAAATACTGTAATCATTTTGATATAAATCCTTCTGTCATGTATTTCAGTTTCCTGTCACATGACACAATAGTTTTCATTCCTTTAATAAAAATGCATGTACAACAGGCTTTAATAGATGTTACTTCTGATTATGCTAAGGTGAACCAAAGCAGGGTTTCACAGATGATTCTAAGAGTGAGCAGTATGAGAATAATAAAGGAAATGATTTATGGGTATTCACAGAAATTTTTGATGGGTCAGCAAGATGGTTCCAAAGGTAAGGACGCTTGCCCCTAAGCCTGACAACCTGAGTTTGACTCCCAAGACCCACATGGTGGAGATAAAGAACTAATTTTTTCCATGTACATTGTGACATGTGCTTCCCCCCTCAAAGTAAGTAAAAATTTAAAAAAATTAAATGCTTTTAAAGAAGAAAGAAAATGTTTATTTAATTTAGTGACCTGAGTAAAGGCTTTGTAGAGCTGAATTGTGAGAAGAAGACTGTGTCCACGGTGAAGAAACAAGGCAGTTGTCCTGGTACAAAACTTAAGAAAGGACCAAAAGGTTCAGTAATCAATACTTGAAATACTTTAAAGCAGTACTCAAACTCAAAATTAACACAAAACTATCCATGATGAACAAAATGTCTGAATTTTAAAGACTGCATCAGTGGATATACCATTCCATAGAGCCTGAAGCAAAAGAAAAAAACTAGTAAAAGTATTATTCAGGTTGGTGACCCGAAGAGTCCACTAAGGAGTTACGCTGTTTCCTACATGATAGTCTACTACAAAGGATGGTGGCAGTGATGACGATGATGACCTCCTGCAAGGACTGATCATTGCTGTCGCTTGTCTCTTTCACAAGGCCACACACTGAGCAGAATATTGAAGAAGGAGATCATTTATCTATCGGTGGCTAGTTATCATAAACAGATCTTGACCTGTAGCACTTGTCTGTGAAAGATTGTCTGATTGATGTCTAAGTGGGAGGACTCAGGTCACTGTGGGCGGTGCCCTTCCTAGGCAAGTATAAGCACACTACTCCATGGTTCCTGCCTCCAGGCTCCTGCTTCAAGTGTTTGCCCTGACTTCCCTCAGTGATGGGGATTAAATTAAATACGACAAATAAGCCCTGTCTTCTTGAAATTGCTACTGCTGGAATAGTTTGACACAGCAGCAAAATGAAACTATAACAGCTATCTAAGATGCTATGGGACTATGGGAAAGGTTAAGAAAGGCACAGAGAAATGGAGCCACAAGTTCCCTGGATATTTGACACAATATGAGTCCATCGGGTGAGTCTATCAGACAACAGCACAAAGACACTGCTTGAGTAAGGCACTTGGTGACATGACCAGCAAAATTGTCATGCCCACTGAAAGGTTAATATTTACCACTTTTACCTGTGCAAGTGGTCCCACTCACCTCAACCCTGATGCAGGCTGCAGTGCCAACAGCACTTGCTGGCTCATACACAGAAGGGGACTTTGTTAACTCATTGCTGTCTTTGGTTCTAACTATTTCCCCCTTCACTTTACAGGAACAAACAGAACTTAGAAAATATTGGACGACAGTGCCTTGTTAAACTATAAAACAAAAGCTGTATTACAAGTGGACTCTCTTGAGTTACTGGGATATAAAACAAGGTTTTGTTTGTTTGTTCGTTTCTGTGTATTTTCTGGTGATGGTTGTTGGTTTTTATATTTCTGGGAGAGTCTCTAGATATAGTTCAGGTTAGCCTTGAACTCTTCTCTTAGCTCTTCGAGTGCTGGGGCTGTGGGCATGAGTCACAGTGCCTGGCAGGGAATGGCTTGTGCTAGAATTTAGAACCCTGACAGTACAGATAATCACAGCTGGCTTAGGGGAACGGTGAGCAAGAAGCAAAGTGGGAAGTGAAATATAGTGTTTGGACTGGAGACAGGTACAAGGTGAGATGGCTTGAATAAATTTTAGAAAGACAGAATGACAGAAATTTGTTTGTATGGCAATAAATATAATCTATTCATTCATTCAGTGATGATTTTTTATGTCCACTATAAATAAAACAGTGTTCTAGGAATTAGGCTATGATGGAAAGTAAAATGTTTTAAATGTCTGATATTCTAGATTTTCAGGTATCAAACATCAAGGATGGGCCCTAATGTAACCCCCCAGATATTTTTTAATGAATAATTTTTATTAAAACACATCCAAAATCATTCTTTCGGGTTTTGTTATGGCTGATTAATTTATGGCCAGGATGAGTTGCTACAAGAGTCTAAAATATTTATTATTTTGTCTTTTTTAAAAAATATAGTCACTAATCTTGCTCCAGGATACACATCAATATGAGAAGAGAGATATTAGTTCAATAATCACAAACAAATAAAAGTGTACTCTATCAGGTACCTGTATCCCAGTGTTAAACACTACATAGAATCAGCCTAATTACCCATTAGTAGAAAAAGACGTAAGGAAAATGTGGACTACATATATCTATAATGCTACACAGACATAAAAAATGCTATTCCATCATTTGTGTCCATGACAGGAATATTCTAGAGGACATCACAGAGTAAGTCAGTGGTGGAAAGATAAGTACTGCGTAACCTCATTCATCCTTGTTATCTAAAAATTTTGTTCTTAGGAAAGTTAAGTGTACAATGATGATGTGATGATGGCCAAATATGGAAGAGAGTAGCAGATAAAAGACAGCAGAGAGGCTGGCGCACAGACATCACATGACAGTTACATCTGGTATCTATGGCATGTAGAGTGGGCATAGTTAGCAAGAATCTGTACCACATCGGAAATAGTTAGGAGAGAACATTTTAATGCATTTACTATAAATACTGTAGAAACGATAAACCTTTAGGGCACTGGGCATGCTAATTATCTATTTGACTAATATGCAATACACACATGACTAAAAAGTCATATTGCATCCCATAACTATTATATATCAATTAAAAGTTTCAGAAAGCAGCCTTAATAAAGGCCATGAATGTGAGATATATGCTGCCATGACAGTTCACAAGAAAGAAACGGGCCTAATTAAAGCAACAAGAGACTGCTTTAAAAAAAAAAATTGAAATGGAGGTCAACTCTAAGGGATGTGTCACAGCTGACCAGATAAAGCCAAAACACAAGAATATCTCAGGTGGAGAGTCCATCACATGTTAGAACCTCAAAATAAAGCAATTCTGAAAGAATGAGGGAGGACAGCAAAGCCCAGGTCACACAGGATTGCACAGGCCAGGCTGGGAGGTGAGTCAAGGTCTTGGTGACTTCTAACAGATGAGTAATATGATCAGCTAACCTCTGAAAATATGACCCAAGTTTCAGGTGGAGAAGAGAGAAGGAGGATGCACAAGACTGCATGAGTTCATCCGGTCTGGGTATACGCACATACATTTTACTTGAGAAGATGAAAGTTTTGAGATCTCAGCATCAGTCACAGCAAAGTGGCTCACACATGGCTCTTCCACCTTCCACAGGTCTCCTTCCTTTGTTGTTCTTGATCTGACTAGATGTGCGTAGGAGAAGGGGCCACCTATAGAATTACACTCAGAGGGTGTGGAGAAGGAAAGAGAACCCCCTGTTTTGCCCTAATGGGTCCACTCTCTCTCTCTGCTTTACCTTTACTTTTGCTCTCCTGCAAACCCAGACTCTGATTCGGTGCTAGTTGGTTTTTGTCAATGGAACACACACTGGAGTCTCCTGGGAGAAACAAACCTCAGTTGAGGAACTGTCTCCGTCAGATCAGACTGTAGACAAGTCTTTGGGGGTGGGGGATAAAGAGGGTCCAGCTCACCATGAGCAGTGCCTCTCCTAGACAGGCGGCCCTGGGTTACACAAGAAAAGCAGCTGAGCCAGCCTTGAAGATGGAGCCAGCAGACGGCGTTCCTGCCATGGCCTCTGCTTCAGCTACTGCCTCCAGGGTCCTGTCTGAGCTCCCTCTGTGGCTTCTCTTGACCATGATTTTAACTTGTATTCCAAATAAACCCTTTCCCTTCCTTGTGGGCTTTTTGTGACTAGGACAATTTCCAGCCATCTACATGAGCGATCCATCTAGAAACTCCAAGCCCAATACTAGGCAAAATGACGGGCACGTATGTCTGCCCCACCACGCGCATAGACTACGCCACGAACCTTAGCAACTGCCCAAACTTCTAACTTCCTATAATGCATCACTTCAGGGTCCCTTTCGGTAATTCTGTTTCAGGGGCTGATTCAGCCTGATGCCAGGACTATTGCAATAGCCTAGATTAGAAAGTGTGAGTAGGATGACAGTAGAAGATATGGAAGGATAGCAAGGGGGCAAGTTAAGGGGACATTGAAAGAAAAAAATATTCTTCGCTTTCCTCACCTTCCCCTGGGGATGCAATTTGCATTTCTCTCTGCCTGAATCTCTTACATTTCTTTTTTTATTATTAATTTTTAATTTTTCACTTACGCATTCATATTATTACACCTATATAAAATAAACTACACATAGCAAGAAGAACCACAAAACATTCAGGAATTGCATTCATGTTACATTCGTAGTGTTTTGGGTGTTTGTATTTGACAACCTTGAAGACAACGTTTTCCTATCTCTGTGAGTCTAAAATTCTGAACGTAACTCAATCTCTGTCATATCTCATCTCTATCAACTTAAAACATCTATCTAGACCTAAAAACATCTTAACTCCTAAACAACTAGGCTTAATTGTGAAACTCAACTATTTGGTCTTCAACCCCATCAGAGATTTGAGGAGTAAAATTAAATACCTGAGTAAACAGGAAGTGTGGGTTAGCAGCTTCCAAATTTAATTTAAAAAAAATGACAGAGAGAGTTTGCTTCCTGAACAGTCACCCATAGCTCTCTAAAACACTGGAGCATCATCTTCAGCCTTCTGGCCCAGTATATCTGACAGACATATTTGTGAGGCAGGAAATATTGAGGACTTGCTTACCCTGTCTTGGCAGAGTTTAGCCAGCAACTCTGCCTGCGTCCAAGCTTGCCAAGTTTTAGGCAGAATTCTGTCAGTGGTCGAAATGAGGATGCTTTGCCCAGTAGCTGGTTTGCCATATTTGAAGCCATCTCCATGAGGAGGTTCATTGATGCTCATCATCATCTTTGAGGTAGGCTGAGTGTTACCAGGAGTTAACCTGTCTTGTTGTCAAAGAATCATTAAAACAATATAAAAATCTTTAAATGCCATATTCTGTAGGACTCTGAGTTTTTTTTTAAGACCTTATCTATTTTGCCTTATCTGTTACATGTAGAATGTATATTCTTGTGATATAAATAGATTAGCATTTCTTAATGGCTGGGAAATGGCAGGAGGGAAAACTTCCTGTGGTGATGGCCTGTACCGAAACAATGTTCTCTTTTCTGAAAGAGGCTTCAAACAAGAATGTTAAATCAGCAAGAGACCCAAACTCAAGACCAAAATGTATGTGACCCTTGGTTTAACCTTGCCAGCATCTGCTTTCATCCCTCACCCTGAACAAAGCACCTCATAAGCTATTTTGTAGCTTTATTACAAAAGAAGAGTTATTTAAGATAAAAAAATAAAGTATCTTATTTTTAAACTTAATTTTTAAGACTTTACTTAATATTTGAACTTGGTTATAAATTACATGTTTCAGTAATATAGCCTTAAAAGCTACAAATCTGTAGGTTTTCTCTCTCTCTAACCACTCTCACTTTTTTCTCTCCCATGCTTAAATATAAACCATGTTCTTTCTGTTTCTTATTAATTCCCAACTTTATTTCATACTACTTCTGAAGTTCTGTTGCAAAAGTTGAGATCCTAAGCTGATGAGGGACCTTTAAGTGGAGTGTGTTTCAGACTACAGTCTGCAGCCTTGAGCTGTGTCTCCCTACCTTCACTAACATTCTCAACTGCACTTCCTCTCAGCGAGAGAAGACTGTACAACCTGCCTTGTTGACTTCAGGCATGGCTTTGTGAGTTATTCTGGTCAATAAAATCAATATGGGCATGATTTTCAACAAGGGCATTCCTATTTTTATTTCTTGAAGCAGAATGCTACTAGATTGCTCAAACTCAGTCCTCCCGAGTGCCAGGATTCTAAGCGTGCACCTCCACATCAAACCAATGCTGAGATTTCTGGGGAAAAAAAAAGTTTCCATTCGTCATGTTCTTTGCTACCTCCACCATGTCATTAGCAATGGTCTGTCAACAAGAACCACAGAGTACAAGCAGTAGGCAGCCAAGCACAGCTGACATACAGCATGTAATGTGGGCATCCTTTGTCAATTAAAATCACCGACACGAGGAAATGGAAAAATTCAAATGTGGTTCCTAAAATTAGAAGAACGTGCTGATGGATTGGATGAAAAAGAGTCATGTCAAATACGCCTCCAAGTCATGGTTTGTGTAACTGGATAGGAGCTGAAGCAACCCAGCGTGATCAGGGGTACTGCATGCGAACTCAACCACCCGTGTCGATTCGGTTGAAAGCCACAGTAGGGTAGAAGCAGATGTATCCAGAGCTTCAAAGAGGATTTTCTTAGGCCACTATGAGAAGATCTAAGAGCCAGGAATTCCACATACTCAATACACTGGCCAAGGACCAATGGCGAGAAATGGGAAGAGGCATAAAGGCAGTCAGATACGTAACTATGGTAGTATAAGACAGCTCAGCTGAAAGGCCCATGTAGGATGTTAAGGTCATAAGTCACAGCATATTTCATCTGAACACTTGGACATGGAAGAGCTAGGCTGTAAGCAGGGTGAGAATAATCAATAAGGCTGAGGTTCAAGACAAACTATTATTCCTCATAGGACTGTAGTTTTCATTACTAAAGCAAACTACTAAGGCTAGGTGTAGGCTGTTAGGAAGAAGATATTGATCAGCCTCTGAAGTTGGGGGACAGATTAGATGTTTTTCCCCAGGGCATAAACAGAAGAGAGGAATGACAAAGCCAGGGAGACTGTCCAGACATGAGGTACAGTCACCCCCAGGGGAAAAGGAGGGAGAGGTGTGAAAGCAATGGTAGAAGAAAGCGTAACAGAGTGCATCCAGTATGGGTGTGATCAAGAGAATCAATGGTGACAAATTTTCTGAGCTCTGTAGGAGACTGCATTGTGGTGTCATGACCCTGTGGACTCAAGAAAGCTGGAGCTCGTTTTCTCAGCATTCTCTTCCCTCTATGACTCCAGCTTTGGCCCCAGGAGACACTTTATGTAGAACTGGAAAGACAGAAGTTCAGAGTGGTGGGCACTGACGGATCATGTACATTGTCACTGATATGCCGGGGCCAACCCTCAAATCATAGCTCCTCAGGAACCCAGCATTGTTTTGCACCAGCCTCCATGGGTCTTAGACCCATGCAGAGTCCAAGACCAAGACCACCACCATACCCTGAAGATGACCATAGCACCAAGGGTTGTTTACATCTACTTTTGCTTCCTGAAAGCTGCTGTGCGAACCTGTAACTGGCTGCAAGTTGAGTGCCAGGATGGACACATCAGCCTCCCCGTTCGCTCAGAACAATGAAAGCGGCCTCCTCGGTGCATCACCCCCAGGGATTGCTTCTTCCATGGATTCTAACAGAATGATTTTTTAAAGCCTTTATGTGACAAAATGTGCAGTTTTATTTTAATGTGTGAGCTTTTTCGCTACCTTTCTTTGGAATGTTTTCATTTATAAAGAAAGAAGTGCATCTAAGTGAAATGACCTTTGAAATAGTCACAGCCATGGTTGGCAAACAGGTGCCAATTTCATTTGCAGATGTAGTCCTTATGTAATGACATAGTATATATGGTATTTGCTTGACTTTTCTCAAATGACTCATGCAGACAAAAATACTCGCAGAAGACCTTGGCCAATGCCTCACGGCTAAGCCAAAAGCACAGAAAATGCAATCAGCTCTTCCCAATCAGTTTGTCTCAATACAAACAGAATTCCCTAAAGAACCCACCTTCACCCTAAGATCTCCACCTTCAATATGAAGTAGGAGAAGCTACACTAAATTCTGGTTTGTACTTGCTTTTTCAGAAAGTACTTATTTTCCTTCACTCTTTATGGATCTTTGGGACTGCATCTTGCCCTGATTTCTTCCTGTTATGGTTTCATTATCCTTCCTGCTAGCCATGAAGAGTGTTCTCTGATCTGCTTCCTGCATACCATGAGATGAAGAGGTTCATTTACTGTCTGCCCTGACTGCTCTGACACTCTGTTCAGGACAGTGGGACCTAGCGACTATGGGCTGGACCCTATAAAACCGTTAGTCAAAGTAAATCTTTCCTCTCTTGGTGGTTTATGTCATGCGTTTTTGTCATAGTAACAAGCACCAATTTAGTTTATAATGCCATCCTACTACCTAGGTATTTCTGCCAAATTGGAGGAATCTAGTTACTTTCAGTGATTATTGATTTTTGTCAAAGGTATGCATTCACACTCTAAGTGAAGTCCTGAATTTTTATTGCTGATTAGTAAAGCAGAAACTCAAGGACTTCCCTAGGTTGTTGTCCATTGCTCTAATAAATATCATGACCGAAATAACTTGGGGATGAAAGGGTTTATTTTTATAACTTGCAAGATTATTTCATCATCTAGGCAAGTCGGAACAGGAACTCAGGGTAGGAGCCCGGAGGCCGGAACTGAAATGGAGGTCATAGAGGAGCACTGCTTCCATATGGCTTGTTAGCCCTGGATTCTTATACCACCCAGCACCACTGGTCCAGGGATGCTACAGTCCACACTGGAATGAGCCCTGCCACACATCAATCATCAATCGAGAAAATCTCACACAGCCTTATCCACAGGCCGTTCTGATGAGGACATTCCCTCAGCCGAACTCTTTCTTCCCAGATATGTTTACATTTGTGTCAAGATGGCAAATATCAACCAACCCAAGGACATTCCCAAGAGTTGATAGTGATTGAGACCAAGGCATGGAAAAGTCTAGGCTGGCTCAGGGAGGTGATGTCCTGGAACTTACACCCTGAATAAGCAGTGGAGGGTGGAGAAGAAGCCATGAGTACACTAGGCCAGGGCTGTGGGGGATTAGAGCTGTAGCTCCCAGGAGCAGTACTGTGAAGAGAGCACCCCAAGCTGAACTGAGGATATAAAAAGCCAGGCCTGAGTTGATGGGGACGTTCAGGAAGTCTAGATTTGTAGGGAAAGCTACAAATCTGGATACAAAGGTTAATGTTATTACGATCCAGTCCAAGTCTGGTACGTTGGTTATTATGGGCTTCTAAGAACAAAAGAAAGAAAAGAAGGAGGGAGGGAGGGAGGGAGAGAGAGAGGGAGAGAGAGAGAGAGAGAGAGAGAGAGAGAGAGAGGGAGGGAGGGAGGGAGGGAGGGAGGGAGGGAGGGAGAGGCTCCTTGGTCTATTGTGTTAGCTGAGGGCCTTTAGTGCCCACTATTAAGCATGCCTAGGAAAGCAAGGTGAACATTACCCACAACTACTATTCTAATGATGTAGACTTTGGTTAGTTCTCTTTAGAATAAAGTAAATGTTCCAATGCTAATAATTAGGGGAAATGCAGACTGAGACAGGAAATGGAAGTTTAGAGTGAACCTAGCTCCCGGGATACAAGACCTCAAGAGGTTTTTAGGCACGGGTTCCTGAGTGGGGTACAGGGAAGGGATGGCTGCCTCCTGGAGAAGGGCTGGAGTATGCTGAGCTTAGAGTGCGTGTGCAAATGTCATGACACAGGTCAGTTTTAGAGTGGAGGCCACAGACCGGGCAGTTTATAGAGAAAACTTACATTGTATAATTTTAGGGCTATATCATACAGTTGCTGTGGAGGTGCCCATCTGGAGAGTGACATCTCGCTGCTGGGGACTCTGCTGGGAGCATAATTTGATGAGACTGTGCAAGATAGTCGTAAAGAGTTCACTGTTATAGCAAAGGCACTCCTACAACAGTCCATGTGGTCCAGAGACCACGGATATGAAAGAGGCAGAAAGTTTAGAAGCAAATGACTTTATTAATTCGTATTTAAAGTATTAGATATATTTAAGGTTCAGAAAATGAAATTTTTATTTATCATGTAGTCAATCGTCTTCAACTTCTCCTCCTCCTCCTCCTCCTTTTCCTCTTCTTTTTTGAGACAGGGTTTCCCTTTGTAGCCCTGGCTGTCCTGGAACTCACTCTGTAGACCAGGCTGGCCTCGAATTCAGACATCTGCCTGCCTCTCCCTCCCAGGTGCTGAGATTAAAGGCATGTGCTACCAGTCCTGACCGTTTAATCGATCTTAAAAGTTATATTCTTAGGGGCTGAAGAGATGTGTAGTAGTTAAGTGCTCGTACTCTTCTCGCAGAGGATCTAACTTTAGTTCCCAGCACTCATGTCAGGTCACACTCAGTTGTGTAAATCACTACAGCTCCAGGGGATTTGGTGCCCCTCTTCTGGCCTACACACACACACACACACACACACACACACACACACACACACACACACACACACTTAAAAATAAAATCTTTATGAAAATTGTATTTTACTGATGAAAATCATGAAAGTTCAAATACCTTTGGAGATACGTATCTGGTTTAGGAATGTTTAATTTAAATATTTTAAACTAAGAATAGATTTATTATAAAATCTAGAAGCTAAAATTATAAACCTCTTAAGATGAAAAATGGAGGCAAATCATTATTTCAGACTAGTAATGATTTCTTAAATATGACACCAACATACATGCAGCAAAGTTTAAACAAATAAACTTTAATTAAAGTTAAACTTTTATGCTTTGAAAGATGATCTCTAAAGAGCAAGAAGATAATCCTTAGAATAAGGAAAGATATTTGTAAACCCGGCAGGTGCTAAACACCCAGAATATATACAGAACTCCTACAGCTCAATAATAAAAAGAGAGCAGCCTAATTAAAAAGTTAGCAAATTTACAATTTGAATAGGTATTTGTCCAAAAGAGATTTAGAAATGGTCAATAGCACATTAAAGGTTTCTTAAGATCACCAGTCATCAGGAAGACAAATAAGAACAACAGTGAAATGCCACTCACTACAGTGATTAGTACGACAATAAATAAACAGAGTAAAGAAAACAAATATTAGTGTGCGTGAAGAGAAATTGGTCTTTGGTAATGTGGAAATATAAAATGTGAAATAGACAATACGGAGAACAACTTAGAGGCTCTGCAAAAGGAGTGGCAGAGCCTGCTAGATGAGTCAGTGGGTAAAGATGCTTCTGATCAAGCCTAACGAACTGAGTTCAATGCTCAGAACCCACATAGTGGAAGATAAGCACTGACTCCTCACGCTTGTCCTCCGACCTCCACACATGCACCCACACACAAGCACACAGGAGAAATAAATTAAAGTGCTAATCCAAAAACGCTAAGAAAATTACCATATGATCTAGGAGAGATAGGTAGGTAGGTAGATAGCTAGACATCCCCCAAAGAGCAGAAAGTACAGATCCAAACGGAAATATATATAAGACAAATTTCATAGCACCGTTATTCACAATAACCTCAAATACAAACAATCCAATCGTCCATTGGCAGATGAGTGGATGAACAAAAAATAGTTTGTGTGTACAAAATAATGCTACTATTCACAGCAAGGAATTACATTTTGCTATATGGTGCAACATGGATGGAACTTGCTAACGTTATGCTTAGTGAATCAAGCCAGATGCAAAGGGCCGATGCCTTTTAGTCTCACTTATATGACATGCCTACAGTAGGTAATTTTGGAGAAACAAGAATGCTGAAGACAAGGTTGGAGTGGAGAGTTTTTTTGTTTTTGTTTTTTTTTAACTGGGTACAGAAAGTTTTTTTCAGCTGGTGGAAATGACTAGATAGTATTCTTGTCCCTGGTTAGAAACACAATAATGTAAAATTATATAAAGTGGAAGGTTTCGTTTACCTCAAATACCATTTTTTACTCAATTTTTTTAAAGGCAGGGTCTCAGTATATAGGCCTGGCTGGTTGGAAACTCAATATATAGATCAGGCTACAGAGTTCTGCCTGTCTCTGTCTCCCAAGTGCTGGGGTTAAAGGCTTGTGCAACCGCATTCAGCTTAATTAGGACATAGGGTTGTTTTTACTTTTTATTTATTTTGCATGTGTATATGCATATGCAGGGACATATATATGTGCCAGAGCACATTTGTAGAGGTCAAAGGACAAAGTGCAAGTGTCAGTTCTGTCCTTCCACCTGAAGACCAAATTCATGTCATCAGACCTGGTGGCAAGTACAAATGGCTTTTCTTAGAGCTTCTCCACCAGGCCTCAAATAATATATATATATATATATATATATATATATATATATATATATATATATATATATATACTTTTTTAATTCATGAAAATCAACCTCCTCATTTACTGCCTTCTCCAAACTCTCACTGTCAGATGTCAGGAAAGTAAAGGGGAGTTTCTTGAGGTAGAGATAGCGTAGGTTACTAACCTGTCCGAGATCAATACAGATGGCATCGTGACTATTGCTAATATGTGGCATTAGTTCCCAGGACACTCAGGAGACCACACCATGTGCAGAAGTAGGCTTGGATGGCTGCTGCTCAGAAGGAAATGTATTTAAAAAACATATATGTTCTGGTTCTCGAAAGGCAGATTTTCTTTCTCCTCTAATTTAATTAAACTTCTCTTTAAGGCAATCCTTTTAGATGAAGATTTATTAGAATGGAGATTCATTTAAAAAAAAAGAAAATAAACACAGAAGGTAATGTGATCTCTGAAGGAAAAAAAAATCAATTTAAGTTGTCACTGTTCAGAATTGTTTTAAAGGAAAACCTCATAAATTCTGGCTTTCTCATTTGCTATATGGGAACCAGGTCATTATAATACAGATTATTTAGATACTAACAATAGATTCCAGTAAACTTTTGAAACATGAAACACAGGTAGCAGCGTTTTGAATAACAGTCTTTCTTCATACTGAGTAGATACTTGAGCATGCACAAAAGTGTTTTTAGGAGCCCATTAGAAATTCAGATGCAAAATTCCTTTTATCTGATCATGTAAAAATGGATTAATACGGATAATATGAACAGAGAAAGATAAAAATAAATCATGTTGGATATTCAATAATCCATTACTCAAAGATAAAAGTTTTCTAATAGCCATTTAAAAGAAATCAAAGAATATATAAATTTTAATTTAGCATAACATTGCATCACATCTTAGCTTCTGAGTCTTCTGAAGTGTCTAGCAGCAGAGGGTTGGCTGGCCATTTACTTCGTATTTGGGAACACCAAAAATAAAGAAAACTGTACAGTCCCAAAGATCTTAATAAAAAGAAGTTAAATTCCTCACAGTAAAAACCCTTATGGAGAAAAGTGAAGTTAGACATTCCTGAATAAAACTACAGTTAAAAAAGTCAATTATTTTATTAGGAAAATAAATTTTTCTATGATAATCCAGATAAAAGTGGTAAATGGATAACTGCCTTAATAAAAGGAAGGAAGTTTGATGTAATGCCAATTTATCCAAAACAAGGAGTAATAATACAAAATGAGATGTGAAAGATATAACAAAATATAAATATAGAACCAGGTAAGTTTTGTTTAGATTTGGGAACTTCTGAGGAAAGAAATTCAAATCTTAAAGAAAAAAAATTTAAAGAAAGAAGGGAGTGTCATTGGCAAAGTGGGAAAATGCGTGTTTCTGGTGCAGCCTTACCACAGAATGTCAAGCTGACTCAATCCACGTTAATCCATGTTCAAAATACATGCACACAAGCCGAGGAACCCCAGTATGCAGCCCTGAAACCAGAAGAGAGCCAAAACTATGCACAGAAAAAGGTAGGCAGGGCATGAGAAGATGAATTCATGCTTAAAGTGCTTGCCTGAAAACCTGGGGACCAGAGTTTGGATCCCTAGAGCCTATGTTAAAAATTATACAAACATTGGGTAGGGCTGGAAGCCCACTAATAATTACAGTCCCAAGAAAGGAGAGACATAGGAAGCCCAAAGTAAGATGGCTGTCTGTCAAGACTATCCATACCAATGGGTATGATTAGAAGACCTCAATGAATAAGGTGGAAAAGCTTTGAAGGTGGTTCCAGAGTCAACTTCTAGCCTCTCTGTGCATGTATGTGCACCCACATATGTACACACACACACACACACACACACACACACACACACACACACACACACTAGAAAAGCAAAAAAAAAAAAAAAAGAAAGGAAGGACAGTTTAACATTATTCTTGGTATCTTTTCCCCCAAAGCTACTATGGTAGCACAGTGAAGTGAATGTTAAATTTTGTTGCAAACCCTAGCTCCAGGCCCTCACCAGTAGATTATGGCACCATGCCAGTGTGTGTGTGTGTGTGTGTGTGTGTGTGTGTGTGTGTGTGTGTGTGCACATATTCTCTCTCTCTCTCTCTCTCTCTCTCTCTCTCTCTCTCTCTCTCTCTCTCTCTCTCTCTCTCTCTCTCTGTCTCTCTGTCTGTCTGTCTCTCTCTCTCTCTCACACACACACACACACAGAGAGAGAGAGAGATGGTGAGAGAGAGAGAGACAGAGAGAGAGGCTAAATAAATAAAATTTAAAAACAAGAATAAATGACGGGGGTTGATATTTCTTACTGCATTCTTCATGTTTTTTGTAACAAAACCATAATAGTTTCTAGGCAGAAAACAATTTTCAAAGGAAGAAAGTGATCACTAGCAGAAATATGTAGGAGACTGCCGGACGGGAGTCCTCCATCATGGTCTTGGCAACTATACAATCATTGACCACATTTTCAGTAGGATGGTGGTGATAAAACTTACCTGTCAAAATATTATAAAATATTTTTATATATGAAACCACTTACACATGCAGAACACTCTCTAGACAGTTGATACTACGTGGGCTTTCTCTAATAACATTTCCCTTTCTTCTCTGTAAGAAGGAGAGATTATTCAGAGCGCTGTGCTACACTGCAGAGATAAGTGAGCAGGTGTTGAGAGAATGAAGGCTGGGGCTCTGCAAGGCTTGTTCGTGATTTAGAGATAAAGCGGAAGACTGTAGCTTGACAGGCAATGTTTTAATTTAGAATACAGAGAAGCGAATGGATTTATAGCAGAAGCAAAAGAGTCAGACAAAGATTAAGAGTGCATAGAAATGGGAAGTTTGTGAGTGGGAGAAGCTACTACAAGTCTCAAAACAAAACAAACAACAGCAAGGACAACTAAAACCAAAGACAGGAATGTTTGAAGTGGGCGCATTGGGATGAAGTTAAGCTACATGCTACATTCCTGAACAGTCCATCCAGGTCATAACACGAGTCCATTATTTAATTGAATGCATTTATTTCTTGTCCTTTATAACCCTTCAGAAGAACATGCATGATTATCACGAGCCTTGTTGAGGCAGACATAGTACACTGGAAATCTTATAAAGGTGAATAAATGTTAAAACGAAACAAAACGATTGTTGCTCCAGTCCCTTAAAGTACAGAACCTTGTAAAAGGAAATTCTTCATCTCAAAAACTGCCACATGCATAAATCAGTTTGCAGTCCAGGTTTTACACTGTTATTGAAAATGAATAAAAGTACTTGGCTGTTAAAGATGTTACTCTATTTTTCTCAACAAGATTATGCAATAACACCTGAATTTGTAACCAAAGGAAGAAGCTGGGTTATGGAACAATTATTCATAGAGATAGGACTCGCTTCATAAAAGGTAGATTCTCATGAAACATCGTGAGGAAGGACTGAATATGATTAGCTGCACTCCAGCTATTTCATTCTCACTTATGATAGTGAAATACACTGAAATAGCACTTGGTAATAATAAAATAGCGATACACTTTTGAACGATTTCATGAATTTGATCCTTTAAAATATTTAATACTTTTATAATCTGTAATTGATATGTTGCTTTATATATATACACATCTTTGAAAACGTGTATTAAAATTAATCAGCATTAGCCCACATTCTTATTTAAAGAGTAAGATGATGCAGAATCTGCTTGTGAAACATTTGCCTGATATTAAATTGATTTTGAACATGTTTTAGACTAAATAATAATAATAATATACTGAAGTACTATGAATTTAGGCATTATCTAATTATTACTGAAAATTATTGCCCAGTTAAAACTATTTTGAATGTTCTTTCATATATAAAACAGAAGCAGTACATTTTGTCTTGTCTCTGAAAGATATAACACAAATATATACTAAATTCTCAATATTTCTATGATCTGGCATGCATCTGGCAATGCATTTAAGTGCCAAAGCACTTGGCTACCTTGGGCAACAACCTACAGTCATCACCATGAAACAAAATGACAGGGAAGTAAGATTACTGAACAGGTCTGAAAACTGTTTTCAATTGACTCATCTATTAAGCAACCAGACTAACTTGTATGGAAATTTTATAGGTTCAAATAGGTACAAATTCCTTACTATGTAGCCCTTACTGGCCTGGAACACACTGTGTAGACCGGGTGACCTTGAACTTGTGGTAATTCTTCTGCCTCTGTCTGTTCAATGTTGAGATTTCAGGCTAGATTGTCAAATCTCCCCAAATGAAGCAGTAATAGAAAGACTGTCCCACACCAGGATCTAAACATCTGGAAGCTACTACAGTATTGTTCCTCAGCACCCACAGATCTGAATAGGCACAGCTATGCCAAAGCTGCTTCATAAACTCACCCTAGTATGTGTCTACGACTCTGTTCTCTGAATTAGCCACAAAGCAACTGGAATAAGGGATGAGTTCATTTTGGCTCATGGTTTCAGAGGGTTTAGTCTTTAGTCCATTATGCCAGGGCAGAGCAGTTCACATCACAGTGGCCAAGGAATCAAAGAAAGAGAATGTCGCTGCTCAGGTGTCTTTGTCTTTTTTTTTTTTTTTTTTTTTTTTTTTTTTCTTTTCGTTCTATCCAGACTCTTAGCTCAGGGGAATGCCAACCATAACCATGATCCAGGATGATCTTTCTGCTTCAGATAGTCATCTCTGTAAATGCTTTCACTAACACACGGAGAGAGAGAGAGAGAGAGAGAGAGAGTATGTGTGTGTGTGTGTGTGTGTGTGTGTTGGAGGCCAGAGGCCAATTGGGTGTCTTTTTCAATTGCTCTACATTTTTCTCATTTTAATTGATTAATTAATTAAGTGCATGTGTCTGTATGAGTTTATGCGCACCATGTGAGTCCAGGTGCCTAAGACACCAGAAAAGAATACGGAATCTCCCTGACACTGGAGTTATAGGTGTTGTGAGCCACCATGTGGGTTCTGGGAACTGCGTGTAGAAAGCAGTAAGCGCACAGCTACCCTCACTTCAGTCTCTTGGCTAATTTCTAGAGAAAGGATATCTATGCCAGTGACCTTATCCATGTGGGTAAAGTGCCTGCTCAGTGAGCTCCAAGGAGCCTCTGCATTCTGCCCACCACCACATCGCCCAGGCCCAGCTCTGGGGTTCCTAGATTTTTGGGGGGTGAGGAGGCTGGACATTAAAACTCAGATCCTCATGCTTGCCCCTCAGGCATTTTACGTACTGAGCCATCTCCCCAGCCCTATGTGATTCTTAATACAAACAGGCTATCAACCTAAACTAACAATCACATTCTCCAGCAGGAAAACACAGCCTTCCCTTCATTTCTGCCGCCAAGTGGGGCACAGCTAACTGACAAGATCCAATCTAAATCCTGAAGTCAAACAGCAGCTTTTAGATTTCCAGCCTGCACAGCACAGGAAGATACACTGAGGTTAGTGGTGGATGCCAAAGAATGTACCACACACAGTGATCCATTTCCGTAACAATTCCCACCACCTTTGGAGAGGTCCTCCTTACTACAAACTCTACAGTATAGTAACCCTTACTTTGATCATTAAAATAGCTCGGTCATGCCTGTAATCTCAGCATTTGGGGAGACAGATGCAGGAGGATCTCTGTGAGTTCAAGGCCAGCCTGGTCTACATAGTAAGTCTAGGACAGCCAAGGATACACAGAGAAACCTTGTCTCAAAAATAAATAAATTAATTAATTAATTAATTAATTTAATAGCTTGATCTCTCCAAAAAGAAGAAATACAAGTTGCCAGACTCCCTTCCAGCCATCAACTCCATTGCCTTCTACAGTTTTATTCTTGTATGAATGGATTGTGACTGTAGTCACTTAGTGATAAATGTATTTTTTGTTGTTCAAATTACTAAAATGAGTTTTTGTTCAAAGACATTGAGACATATTTATTTATTTGTTTGTTTGTTTGTTTGTTTGTTTGTTTATTTTGGTTAGGCCAGGGAAGACTGTTAGCCAAGGCACATGCAAACTTGAAATAATGTTCAATTAGAGGCTTTATAGGAAGCATGGAGCCATCGAAGCATGTGGTACATACCTTTTTAATCCTAGCACTTGGTGGGTGTAGAGTCAGGCAGATCTCTGGGAGTTTGAGGCCTGCTTGGTAAACAGAGTAAGGTCCAGGTCAGCAATGGCTACAAAGTAAAACTCTGTTTCATAACAAAACAAAAAACAAAAGAAAACTGAACAAACAAACAAAAAGGCAGAGGCAGGAGGATCACCGTAAGTCCAGACCAGCCTGGTCTACAAAGTAAATCCAGGACAGGCAAGGCTACACAGAGAAACCCTGTCTCGAAAAACCAAAAATAAATAAATAAATAAATAAATAAATAAATAAATAAATAAAAAAAATCTGAATTTTAGACAAAAACACAGGAGTTTTAATGAATTGGCCTAGTTTTCAATTATGCTGCTTGTATGGCTTTGAAGCCTATTTGTTAGCCTGCATGAGACAATGTCCTCCTCTGCATGAGGACAGTAATAACGATCAGCTAGGGGTGGCATAAAAAATAAAACAGCATGCATGAAAGAATTCCAGAGAGTATCTAGCATATATTAGATATTCATTGCTTTAATTATCCATCCATTCCTTCCTTCATTCTATAAATATTGATTGAGCATCTATACCATGCCAGGTACTGTTCAAAGTGCTTTTCAGGTGTTATTCAATAATACTGAGGGGGACAAAATATATGATGAGTTTGACCCTTTGGAGTTTATAAACTAGTGGAAGAGGCCACACAATAAATAAATGAACATAAATATAATTACATAATTACAAACTGGGATGTATGCCATGAAGTTAACGGATAAAGTGGCAGGAGAATGACCAGCAGGTGAGACTTAATTTAAATCGAGGTGGTCCAGGAAGGCTTCTCTCTAGAAATGTCATTAAAACTTAGGCATGCATGAGAAGGAATTAACTAATTGGAAAGTAAGCAGAACGAGGTGAGTGGATAGAGGCTACTGATGCTCTGCTCTGAGTGATGCTCTGCACTAGATGGTGCCCCTCAAGCTAAAGTTCCCCCTGCTCCAGTCTCCTGAGTGCTGGGTTGGCAGGCATGTACCACCAGTGCTTGCCTCCCACACAGTTCTTGCTAGAGTTGTCCTTTCGACTCATCAAGCGTCTGCCTGTGAAAATACCACTCACTCCACCACCATGAACACCTCCTAGAAACAAGGCAGAGAAAATGGAAGCAAATCAGTTCCCTTGTATTCTTCTGTTAGTCTCCTAAGATAAAGTTTGATGGCCCCCATCTTTCATCGTCTCCACTAGTGTTACTTGGCCACTTGAGTTAATTCTTTTCTGAATGTCTGGTGAGTTGTTAGCAGGGGGAAATCACTAGAGGTCTTCAACCTGGTATATTTGGACAGAAGTTCCTAACTTTCATTTTCTACCCGACATATTCATACAGTTTGCGCTTCTTTCCATGTGTGCTTCTAGCTTTAACCTTCAGGGTTCCGTCTTTGCAAAGAGACAGCTAATTGGGTGTTTATCCAAGTGTGGAAATGGTGTAGACACCTTCACCAATGAAACCTTCCCTGGAGGAGATCACAATTCTCATTGTGCACAGGGAACACTTCAGCCTGTCGCTGTCATTAGTCTTGGCATGCAAGTGGGTTTTAGGCCTTTTGGATAGGAAAGAGCATAATTTCCTATTTGGATCTTGAACGGTGGCTTTCAACAGAGCACCAACTAGAGGAAAGTAACATAGAGAATACCACAGCCCTACGGAAGCATCCGTTGTTCCTCAAGCACCCCTTGCACAGAGATGGGAAAGCTCAGCTTCCACATCTTCTGCCCGTTACAGGAGATTAGCTTACCTTTCCACCAGCTCAAACAAAACAGCAGCACAATGGGCCTCCTAGGCCTGTCCGGATGAGGAAATGGAACTCTAACCAATATTATAGCTAGGCTTCATAGTTTTCTGATATTTGGTCTAAATTTTATTGCTGTCAGTTGAGCATCTCTTTTTTAGCAATTTTATTTTCCTCCCAATTATGCACATATGCCTTGTGTAATAGATCTCCTTGTGGTAGAAGAATAAGGGAACACTGAAAATGACATTGGTTATTTAGTTTTTCTTGTTATCACAATCAATGGTTTCTTTATGATCATTTTGTTAAACTAGGCATTTATTGTGCTTTTCTTTTTTTTCTTTTTCCAGCGAAGTCAAAGCTATTGGCCTCCTAGCTCCCTGCTCAGAATTTTCCTCCCATCTGATGAGAAAGTTGATAACAGAGTCTTTTCATCAAGGTGCTTTTAAGGTAATTTTTATGTTTTTGTTTAACATGGCTCAAAGAGTAACTCCCCCTCAAATCAAGATGCAGATGCTGATTAAAACACATGGGTGTCTGCTTCCCTGCATGTTGGCCCAGTGCCTGGAAGGATCACGCACCAGCAGGTGGATGGGATTGTGGCTGATCCACCTGACATGAGAATGGACTGTAATGAAACCTAGGCTGCACTCCAGTACAAATCAGAATCTTCATGCCTTTGCCTAAATCACTTCAGATCAAGCCTCTATTATGACGCAACTAACTAGTGGTTTTCAAAATGAAAATCAGAGAGGACTCCAGTACACTGTGCTTTCTCACACATTGTGGAACTCGTAGACGTGGGGGATGACGGGAGAAAGAAAGAATGCTTTGGTAGAGTGACTACAAAAGGTGGTTTCAACTCTTTGCCTTTCCCCTGTCCTGTTGCTGTTGTTCTAACTCGTTTGGCTAGGTAGCTTGGTGGGATCAACAGAGCGTCATCATATGTTGTATATGTAGAAGCTTGCAAAAGAGCTCATTGATCTCCACTTGTACACTGTGAGAGGATGACTAGGTTGGGTCATTGGTGACTCAGAAACACATGCCTGGTCACTCTTACCACCAAGGTTTTGGGGAGCTAGCCATCTTGTCTAGACTTGTCAATGCATGCAGTCTGATCAGAGAAACTACCCTTCCAAAGCAAAAATAAATCACTTATCTAGCGTGTTTATCACTTTAAGCCACTGAGACTTGAGGTGGCATCATTTTCATGTGATTAACAATTCATACAGTCACTGTTGAAGAAACATTTACTTCGTACCCAGTAGGCTCTGGGGTAATGCAAAGATGAGCTAGGCATAATAGTCATCACCTTCAAACTGCTTAAATACTTGTGGAAGACACGAATTTGTCAATATGTGATATTAGTATAGAACAGTGCTAAATATTAGCCAAAAACACTTTGCTATGCAAACACCGCTCAGTTTCAAAGTTTAAAAAAGAGTGCTTTAAATATGAGCATTTATTGTCTCCTAAGTGAATGCACATGACCACCTTCATACATATGAGTGTCGCATTCAAAGTGTGATACATGGCAGCAGGGACATGCAGTCATCCAGGACACAGCACGTGGGTGCCCAACTTTCATTTTCACCTATCTGTGCAATTGAGATTGAAGGGTGGATTCTTTGGCTTCCTGAGCCCCAAATATGAGGTAATTTGTCTTTCAATGGGAAGGAAACCAAATGCTGTTTGCCTTAAAAGTCTATATAAAACAAAGAGAAAATGCACAGAGGTATCTAGCCAGAAGAAAGAGAAGAGAGTGTGACTTAAAAGTGGTCCATGGACCCACAACACAAACTCTTCCTGGAAACTCATTAGAAACATTGGTCACAAGCCCCAGCCTGGACACACTGAATAAGAATCGTTTTCACTCCTAGGATGCCAGGCAAGCCTCACCCACACTGCAGTCTGAGAAGCCCTGTTCTATTCTGCGTGCTCCAAGTGCATTTATCTGAATCTTAAAGTAAAATAAACAAGTACAAGCCTCAGTTTTCCTGAGATTCATTTAAGTACATTAAAAAAAAAGTACAATAATGAATGAATGGATAAATAAATAAATAAAGCTAATAAAACACTTGAAGATCGCTACAGCACCAAAGAGACTATTTTAAACAGTGCTTTTCAAATTGGGGGATGAGGTCTAAGAGAGGATTGCACGATCATTTGAATAAATGAAATTTCAACCCCAGTTAGAATTTTTGGCATCCCTTTACAAAACCTCAATGATCAAGGCTTTTTCCAAACCAAGTTAAATCAAAATTATATGGAAGGGCAGAGGATGGCAAATGTAACGGTTAATTTCTATTATCAAATTGATGAGGTTTCCATTTGCCATAGAGATGAGTTTCTGGCCATGTCTGTGAGGCTGTTTCCAGAGAAGTCCAACCTAGCAGGGAACCTACCGTGAACATGGGTGTCACTGTCCTGTAAGGTCCCAGACTAAACTTAAAAAGTGAGCTGAGGATCGGCGTTCTTCCCTTGTCCCTGCCCAGGAGCGCAGGGTGCCTAGCCTCCTACCTCGCACTCCTGCTGCCATGCCATCTCACTAGAGAGGCTTGGGACTCTCAAATTGAGCCCAAACAAACCCTTCTTTCCTTAAGTTGCTTTTGCCAGATATTTTTATACAGTAATGAGGAAAGTAACTAATACAAGGGGTAAGCCCAAATATCTATATTTTAAAATATGTTTTTGGTCTTTTAATGTATGAGCTCTTTAGAGAAGCACTGATCTAGAAGACTGAATAGGAAAGAGAAGGAAAGAGACAATGGTGGAATGTCTTCCTGGCAATTGGACCTCTGTTTTGAGACTTCTGTGTTATCCACATGTGTGTAATAGGCTGCTATGCTACGCAGAACTGAGGCCACTGCTGAGAGGATGTAAAGCTATTCAATACTGAGATGTTGTAAAGCTGTTCTAAAGTATACACTAAACAAACCGTCAGAGATGGAGAAACAGTCATGAGCGAAGGTCTTTTTCTTTTCTTTTTAAAGAAAAATTATACCCAAGCTCAAATCCAAGTAAGACAAAAATAGTTGAAGACATTAAATGTATAATACATCTTGAATAGACAGTTAACTGAAGAATTTGTCATCGATTTGACTAAAACTGAATCTATTTTAGTTTGTTCTATGGAGGAAATTATACGTGGTAAACTTCTGGCTGTAAGGGGTATTCACGCTCAACCCATTAAATCCACAACATCTTGGGCACAGAAATGCTCTATCCAGTTACTGCTGGAGAGATCAAGGATGTGTGTGGGCATCAGTGATCTTTTTTTCTTTTTCCAGGACAGGGTTTCTATGTTTAATAGGGACCTGCCTGTCCCGGGATAGCTTTGTAGACCAGGCTGGCCTCAAATTCGCAGAGATCTGCCTGCCTCTGCCTCCCAACTGCTGGGATTAAAGGCGTGCGCCACTACCTCCTGCCCCATCAATGACATTTAATGGATTGTGCCATGGGAAAAGTTTTTATAGCATCTCATTTAGCCTAGGCCAGCTTCCAACTTGCTATTTAGCTGAGGCAGGCCTTGAACTCTTTAGCCTCCTGCCTTCAGTTTTCACGTGCTGCAATTACAAGTGTGTGCCGATGTGCTGGTTCTGTTACAATACTTCTAAACCCTGGGAACCGTTGAAAAATCTGCCAACGGCAAGAAAACTTCTTCCTATGAAAGTACATATATTCAACTAAACAGAGTTTTTCAGGAAAATAAAAGGTTCCCCCAAATGTCATGCATGGTCCACTTTCTTGCAGTGCTGATCTCTGGCTTGAGTCCCCCAAAGACTGTGGCTTCAGGAAAGCTTATTTCCCTGTGAGTGTGCCCCATGCTATCCAGGTATCTATTAATTGGTGACAACTTGATATGCACAGTCTTCATCTCAGAGAATTAATAAAGCAGGGAACAAACTTAGTAAATGAAGACTTGCAGTAATCAAAGGGAGGTCCCGGTGGCCCAGTGCTCAGGTCCTGCTGGTGGTGCGATACCACCTTTTCTGTATTAGTCATTACTTTCTGGGGTTCCTTTCTGTATTCTTTATCTCTATTTGAAATTTTTCTCTGAAAAGTTATGGCAAAGCACACTTAACATAAAGACTGGCATCTGAGATTTTTTAGAAGTATACTCATGTGCACCCTCCATAACATTTTATTCTGTAAGACCAAAACTATCGTACTCATTAAAGGAAGAAGAACACTGTATTGTACTTTTCCTACAATTTCTGGATGCTACTATTCTGCTTCTGTCTCTATGAATGTGAAGGTGTGTGTGTTATGTGTGTGTGTGTGTGTGTGCGTGTGTACGTGTGTGTGTGTGCGTGTGCGTGTGTACGTGTGTGTGTGTGCGTGTGCGTGTGTACGTGTGTGTGTGCACGTGTGTGTGTGTTGCATGTCCTATTTCATTGGGCATCATATCCTACAGGCTCATCCATGGTGTGTCCTGTGTCAAAATTTATTTCCTCCTCAAGGTTTCATAGCAGTTCCCTTTTGTTTTTAATTTAGTCATCTGTAGGGGGACATTTGCTTCCCTCTTTTAGCTCTCGGGTGTTGGGTCTGTTAGTGCAGGCCTGTGATCCAGCTATATGAGAAGCTGAGGCAGGAGCTGATTGCCAGTTCAAGGCTTGCCTGTGATAGAGGTAATTCAAGACCGGCCTGGATAATTTAGTGAGAACCAAGAAGGATAGGTGTAGAGGAATTTTAAATCAGAACATGGCTGCTCTGGCAAGAGATCACAACCAAAGACCTTCTAGGTCTGTGTGATCTGGATGAAACACAAAAATGCCTTCAGTTCAGGAGACAGAGGCACAGGAGACAACTTCCTGAACAGAACACCAATAGCTCAGGCCCTAAGATCAACAATAAAAGAATGGGACCTCACCAGGCGGTGGTGGCACACGCCTTTAATCCCAGCACTCTGGAGACAGAGGGAGGTGGATCCCTGTGAGTTCGAGGCCAGCCTGGTCTACAATGCAAGTCCAGGATAGCCAAGGCTACACAGAGAAACCCTGTCTCGAAAACAGCAACAACAACAACAACAACAAAGGGACCTCATGAAACTGAAAAGCTTCTGTGAGGCAAAGGACACTATCAACAGAACAAAACAACAGCCTACAGACTGGGAAAAGATCTTCACCAACCCTTCATCTGACCAAGGACTAATATCCAAAATATGTAAAGAAGCAAGAAATTAAATACCACCAAACCAAATAACCCAATTAAAAATGGGGTACAGAACTAAACAGAATTCTCAACAGAGGTATATCAAATGGCCGAGAAACACTTAAGGAAATGTTCAATGTCCTTAGTCATCAGGGAAATGCAAATCAAAATGACTGAGATTCCATCTTACACCTACCAGAATGGCTAAGATCAAAAATTCAAGTGACAGAATATGCTGACAAGGATGTGGAGGAAGAGGAACACTCCTCCATTGCTGGTGGGAGTGCAAACTTGTACAACCACTTTGGGAATTAACCTGGCACTTTCTTAGAAAATTGGGAATAGTTCTACTGAAAGATCCAGCTATACCACTCCTGGCCATATACCCAAAAGATGCTCTACCACACAAGGACATTTGCTCAACTATGTTCATAGCAGCCTTACTCGTAATAGCCGGAATCTGGCCTCAACCAAAGAATGGATAAAGAGACTGGTACATTAACACAATGGAATACTACTTAGCTATGAAAAACAAGGAAATCTTGAAATTTTCAGGCAAGTGGATAGAACTAGAAATCATCATTCTGAGTGAGGTAACCCAGACTCAGAAAGACATACATGGTATATATTCACCAATAAGTGGATATTATCCCAACACAGATGTCCTCTGAGAGACTCCGCCCTATGGGGGACCAGGACAGATGCTGGGACTCACAGCTGAGAAACATATTTATAAATCTTCAGTATCCCTAACTATTAGAGAAGTGCAAATTGAAACTACTTTCAGATATTCTTTTACCCTAATCAAAACGACAAGATCCAAAAAACAAGTGGCAGTTGGTGGCACGATGTGATGAAGAGGAACACTCACTGGGCTGGGGTGCACACTAGTGCAGCCATCAGTCTTGAAGTTCCTCACAAAGCTAGAAACAGATTTACCACAAGATCCACCTAGACCACTCTTGGGCATTCTACCCAAAGGACTTTGCTCCTACTGTAGAAATAATCTGTTCACCCATGTTTATTCATGTTCTAGTCACAATAGCTAGGAAATAGAAACAGTCAAGATATCTTTCAACTGATGAATGAATGAATAATGAATAATAATGAAGTGTGCACATTTACACAGCTGTTCATAAAAATGAAATTATGAAACTCACAGGTAAATGGATGGAGTTGGACACAATCATTCTGAGTGATGAAACCCAGACCCATGAAAATAAATGTTGTATGTTTTCTTTCATTCGTGGGTCTTAGCCTTGAATCTTCAGACATGTTCCCCTGTCCCACCTTAACTCTTGACACCCCTGGTAGTCAGGAAATCTGCCCCTGGGATCATGAAAGTGAGAGAGCTGGACCTGCTTTTCACTACAGCACTCAGGAGAGCAGGCCCAGCACTTTGCCCAGGAAGCACAGTAGGGCTAGCCCTGGTGGCAGTCACTCAGATGAGGACTAGAGAACTGGTCCAGCCATTCCTCTGCTGTGAGGTGGCATGGGCTCAGAGGTGACTGCACTTTCCTGCCTTGGTCCTCTCCTCTTGCTGCAGTCTGGCCCTACCCCTCACCAGCTTCAGCACTCAGGAGAGCAGGCCCTGGACTTTGCCTGGGCAACACAGGGGAGCTGGCCCTGATGGCAAAGGCAGAGGTGGGCCAGCCCCAAGGGTGTGACAGTGGCAGACCTGGTCCAGCCTCTCAAAGCTGTAGCAGTTGGGAGTGTAGACCCAGTACCTCGATTGGCCAACATAGTGGAACTGGCTCTGTTAGAGTCGGTGAGCAACCCTGAGGGCATGAGGGTGGGAGAGCTGCAGCAGTGGGTGAGCTATCAGGGCACTTCTGGAGAGCTCACTCTGGTGGTAGGATGCAGGAGAACCAGCGCACTGACCAGCTCTGCTACCACCCAGGCCCAGATTCAAGGCTTTGAGTTAGCCTACCCTCAAAATGTACATCACCTGTGAACTGCTGCATCACCTGAAGGCACCAGTCCCACAAAGCCAAGGCTGCCGGATCTCCATGACATAGGGCAGCATCAGGAGAACCAGGAAGAGTCCTGGTCAGGGTGCGGTATTGATGGTGTGGCAGAGTCCTGGAACAGGAACAATGACTCATTGTAATGAACATGAAGATGTAATGAATGTGGAGATGGGTGGATAGAGCGTTATACTGTGGGACACACGGCGACACGCAACTTCCATGAAGAGATGGTTTCTATGCCTTGTTTTGTTTTGTTGTTGTTTGTTTGTTTGTTTTTTATTTTCTTTTGGAAGGGAGGCTGCAAGTATGAATGGCAGATACGAGGGGACAGGGAGATGAGGGGAACTGGGGTGGATGATGTGAAACTCACAAAAAAGTCAATAAAATGTTGAGAAAAAAAGAATATCCATAGAGATCAGGAAGTTAGTAAGGGGCCATGGGTAGGGGACTTTGAAGGCATGGAAGACAGAACATAGTGCTATAAAGGGTTAAGGAACTAGTGGTAAAGGAAGATTTTGATGAAAGGGGAATGAGAGGACAGGGCACATGCTAAAACACAGGGAGGGATAAGTAACAGTAAAGACATGCTCAATTGATATGGAAATCTATAAGCTTCCCAAGATATGTGCATACACATTCAGTTTGGTGGAATGTACTTTAAACGGGTGATTCTCTGAATTTCCTTAGTGTCTGTTGCCATGTCTGCATTTTGTCTCTAATTTCATGATTTTGGAATCCCTCTGTCTTTCTTTTGGTTAATTTGCCTTAAGCTTTTTCAATCTTATTATTTTCAAAGAGTCAACTTGCTTCATTGAATTTTTTTTTTTTTTTACCCTTGTTTTTTGAAGGCTTTCAGGTGCATCATGAATTCACCAACTTGAGATTTCTCAAATTATTTTAAAATGTAGGCATTTAGTACTATGGATTCTTCTTTTCCGATGGCTTTCACTGTGTGCCATAAATTTTGATACATTGTGTTTTAATTTTCATTCACTTTTCAAAATTTTAAAATTTCCTTCTTGAACTCATTCTGGGTTGACAGTTGTGGTCTTTCAGGACTTGAAGCACATCTTTCCAAGCTCTTCTGGCTTGACAGGGATTCTTCTGTTGACTAATCAGTTAGTCTAATAGGCCTGCCTCTGTGAATGACTTGACCTTTGTCTCTTGCCGCACTCTTTCTTTATCCTGTGTTTTTAATGCTTTCACTATAATATGCTGTAGAGAAAATCTTCTCTGGCTTTGTTTGTTTGATCTTTTGTAGGCTACTTGCACACGTATAAATATCTCTTTATCTAGGTTTGGGACATTTTCTGATTTTACTGAAGATATTTTCTATGCATTTGCTATGGTTTTCTTTTCCTTTTTTGACAGGCACCATTCTGAAATTAGTTTTTTTTTTTTTTTATAGTGTCTCAGAACTCCTCATGGTCCGTTATATATTCTTTCTCATTTATCTTTATAGAGTGATCCAATTCCTGTACTTTATCTCCCATCTCTGACTGTCTGTTTTCAACGTAAACCATTCTGTTGGTGATGCTTTTCACTGAGGTTTTAAATTTGTGAATCTAGTCTTTCATTCCCAGTACTGTTTGGGTTTTCTTTAAAAAAAAAAAAAAAAAAATTCAACCTCTACTCTATTTCCCTTTCCCAGGAAGATCCTTGTGTCATCCCTTTCCCCAACTTTCCTTGTTACTTAGCCTCCCTGGGTCTCTGGAATGTAGCATTATTGCCTTTAACTTTAATATTCACTTAAAAGTGACTACATACCACATTTGTCTTTCTGCATTTGGGCTACCTCATTCAGAATGATTTTTTTCCAGTTAAATCCATTTGTCTACAAATTTTATAATGTCATTGTTTTTAACAGCTGATTAATACTCCATTGTGTAAGTGCACCACAATACCTTTACCTGTTCTTTGGTTGAGGAACAGCTAGGTTTTTCTGGGTATTATGAATAAAGCTACGATGAACATTGTTGAGCAAGTGTCCTTGTGATAGGATGGACTGTCCTTTGGGTATATGCCAAGAGTAGTATAGTTGGGTTTTGAGGTAGATCGATTCTCAAATTTCTGAAGAACTACCATCTTGACTTCCAAAGTGGCTGTACAAGTTTTCACTCCCACCAGAAATGAAGGAATGTTCCCCTTGTTCCACATCCTTGCCAGCATGATGTTTTTATTTATCACTTGCATTTTTATTATCTTAACATTTCTGACAGGTCATTTTGATGTACATTTCTCTGATGGCTATGAACACTGAACATTTCTTTTAGTGTTTCTCAGCCATTTGAAGTTTTTCTATAAGAATTCTGTTTACAGCTGTACCCCAGGTTTAATTGGATTATTTACTTTGTTGATGTCTAGTTGCTTGAGTTCTTTATATATTTTGAATATTAGCCTAAAGGCACTAGCTTTTAAACTGTTTTATTTGGGATTCCTTAATGCCTCTACCTCCCTTCCATTCCTCCCACCCTACATAGGAGAGAAAGAAGGTTAGATGGAAAGAGACATAGGTCTCTTTTAGACTTATTTCTGGCTGGGTAGGGTCATCGGGTTCTTTGGGAAAATACCAATCTGTCATTAAGATATCCAGCAGTCCAGAAGAACCAGCAGCCTTCCTCTTTCTCTATTTCCTTGAAGCATTCTTCTTCTCTCTGGGTTTTGGTATTTATACCCTCTCAGAGTCCTCAGAATTAAACTCTCTGCAGCTGGAAAAGACCACGCCCCTCTCCAAGCCACATGAAGCTGTTATTTGCTGTGGATAAACTAAAAGTATCTTCATATTCCATACTAAAATTGTATGACATTGGAATTCTGGGGACTTTTCACAGTGTATGCAAATACTAGAGCCTTGAGAGGTTTGTGGGTTGTTGGTTGTTGTTGGTCACAGTTTGTTAAGTAGTCATGTGAAAAGAAGAAACAGCAACAAGAAGAAAGTAGATATTCTGAGAGTAAAAATCAAACTTGCCCCAAGGAACTTGACACCCCTAATCAGCAGGAAGTATCTCATGATAATGCCACCCTTGTCTGACCCCTGACTCTACTCATGGATGTCCTTCCTTTTCTTTTTTATTTTTTCTAGTGTAAGAGGGTTGAAAAGGTGGAAAATGGGTGGCCAAAAGAAGAAGCCACCATGTAGCAAAAGACTGGTAACAGGGAAGGAAAGATCTGAGGAACCAGAGAGGTCAGGGATACCATGAGAACATAACCCACAGAATCAACTGACCAGGACTTATGGGGCCTCGCAGAGATCAGGGAGCCCATGGGGGTCTGATCTAGGTCCTCTGCATACACATTATGGCTGAGTAGCTTGGTGTTTTTGTGGGTGTCCTAACAGTGGGAGCTGTTAGCGGCTGTCCCCGACTCTACGGCCTACTTGTGGGAACTTTTTCCTCCTACTCGGTTGGCTTGAGAACAAGCCTTGATGCAATGATATGTGCCTAGTCTTAGTGAACCTTGTTGTCTCGTATTTGGTTGCTATCCCTGGGAGGCCTGCTCTTTTCTGAGGAGATGCAGAGGTGGGGTGGATTTGGGGGAGAAGGGAGAGATTAGGGATCAGGGAGGGAGGGAAAACTGTAGTTGGATTTAATGGATCAGAGAAGAATAGAAGAGGAGGAGAAGAAGAAAATTTTAAAAATCAAACTATTTTACGTCTTGGATTGACTTCCTCACTTCATTCACTTGTCTTCTTTGAGTGGTTTGACCAGCGTTATAATCATTCTGTGTAATTATTCTTCCATGCCATTTTCATTAGAGGCCCTCGCTATGGGACTTTTGGTGTTTGGTTTTACACGTTTTTCTTATTTCTGTGTTGGGATTTGTGCCTCTGTTTGTTAAGTTTTCCCTTATTTATTTATTTTTTTTTTCAAGTCACCTTTCAGCAGGGATGTTAACAATGTTCAAGATGGGGCTCATTTATAGCAAGATTGGGATCTTGATTTTCTCTGTGTAGTATTTGGGGATACTGTCCAGGCCTTTTTCTTTCTCTGCCACCATTTGGTGTCTTTAGGGGTTTGATGGCTGAGACTAGAATACGTTTTCCCAATAGGCGAGGACTGGGTCTGAATCTTGAAGCTGGATGTGGTAACTGGAGGGTCTTATTCAGACAGCTGAGAGAGCTCTGGGCTTTTGGGTCACATAAGACAGCTGAGGGTACTCAGTGGGGATCAGGCTAGGATGTGTAAGTACCAGATGAAGGGAGGTGAACCAAGAGGAGGAAGGCTATCTCTGGCAAGTTGTCACAGGGCTTGGGCAATGGATGAAGAGGAGAGGAGTACAGTAGTCTACTTGGATCTGTGTCATATATACATTGTTAAAGTATCAATATTTTTCTTTATCTTCTTCCCCAGAGACACAATCTTCCTTTGACTATAGAACAGGGCTGTTTTTGTTTCCATGTGCTATATTATTTTTTCATATATTTCTTATTAGGTAAGGTTCACTAAAAGAACAGAACCAATTGAATATCTATCTATCTATCTATCTATAAACATTATATAAGAGAATTCATTAGATTGGTTTTCCCAGTAGCAGCTGAGTAGTATAGTAATGGCTAGTCTTCAGTCTGGATTGGAAGAGCAAGGAATCTGGGACTCTGCTGTCATCAAAGGATAGGAATACCTCCACCTCCACCTCCACTCCTGCCGCTGCTGCCGCTGCCACCACCACCACCACCACCACCACCACCACCACCACCACCAGCACCAGAAACAACAACAACAACACCAGCAACAACACAGTGTCCAACAGGAAAGGAAGGCTGACAGGGAACATTGGTTTTTCCTCTGACTTCTTTTAATCTTGGCCATTGCTTAGCTAGTGCCACTTGCTGTGAGAGAGGGACTTCTCCCCTTAGTCAGTCCTTTTCAAAAATGCTGTCATGGATTTGTCAAGAATTACTTGATTTTGAATCCTATCCATCCCTTAAAATGATTTTAAAATAAATATTTGGAGACAGGGTCTTATTATATACCTCCTACTGACCCTGAACTCATAATCTTTCTGCTTCTATCTACCCCATAATGAGATAAATATGTTCCACCCCTTCCAGTTAAATAAAAATTTTAAGTTTATTTTTACTATGTATATGCACGTCTCTGTGTGTTATCTATGCCTGTATATGCAGGCACCCATGGATGCCTGAAGAGAATATTGGATCCTTTTGAGCTGGAGTTATAGGCAGTTGTGATCTGTCTGAAGTGGGTGCTGAGAATGGACCTTGGTTCCTTTACAAGATCAGCAATGACCATCTAATCATCCTAAATGAATTTTTCTCTTTTTGCCTTTAATTTTTGGAACTCATACAGCATTATTGTTTGGACCTAATATTTTTCAGCAGACAGACTGGCTTAAGTGTCATTGAAAAGTCTCAGAAGTATGTCTGAAGGGCAAATTAATATGCAAAATATCAAATATAATAGTACATATTTAGCCCGGGATGGTCCATCATCAAAAGGAAAATTTCAAAACAGCAGTCGGTATCTTAGGGTATGCGATAGGTGGGCAGAGCCTTAGCTTTACTACTCATACAGAGAGGATTCTACACCAGTCCTTGAAATGTTTCCATGCTACTTTAAACAACAAAAGAAATTTCAGTTGTTATAGGGCCTTATGAAGAGATTATCCTATCTAATGGCCCCATATATGAGCACAGTCCTTAAAAATACAGACAACCTTTCCACATTTCTGTGTTTGGGTCTAAGACAAATCTGGTCATTTAATAAAGATCAGAGCGATGTCATAAGAGAAAGACTTGCTGGTGCCGCTGGCGTTGAAAGAAGAAACTGACCACAAACCAAGGATTGTGAACGGTCCCTAAGACCGAGGTATATCCTGCATCTGAAACTAGCAAGAAAGTGAAGACTCGGCTCTATAACCTCAAGGAACTGAATTCCACTCACAGTCCAAATGAAGAGGTGTCAGACTACCTCCCCATGTGCCCCCAAAAAGGAACACTTTGATTTTAGTCTAGTAAATGCCACGTCAAACTTTTGACCTTTAGTACAAAAAAAAAAAAATATTATAACTTGTGTTTTCTTGAGTGGTTCCATTTGGGTTAAATTGTCATAGAATTGTCTTATTGAAAGGTTGTGGCAGATTTTGTTTTCTAAAGTTGACCCAGCGTTGCCCTGGGCATTCCTCCCATTGGAAAACACAGCTGTCCCTAACTTCAAACGTGGGCATGATCAACTCACTCCCAACCCATAGAATTAGGCAGAGTGATGTTGCACAGTGCTGGCCAGGAAGCTTTTACTTTGTTCCCTGAAACACTCCAACTCAGAGCCCTGGGTGCTGGGTCCATATAAACCTGAGGGTCCTCTCGGTACCTCATAGGATAGATAGCCAAAGCCACGAGGAGAGACTGGGAGGAAGTGCACAGAGGAGCGGTCCAGACCCCCAGTCCATCTTATTGCTATGGAGCGTATGTGGTAAAAGGCACATCTAGGTGATTCTGGGCCTCAGAAGCCAACCCCCACCCTATCTTAACCTTTTCCCTTCTGAAGCCTAGATAAAGAAATGCCAAGCCATCTTAAATAAATACCTAATTCCTAGCCCATGGAAAATTTAAACGTAATAAAATGATTATTATTCTCTGCCTAAAGGCCACGAACCTTTTCTACCCATATTACCCCTCAGAACACAATGAAACAAGTGCCCATGGAGTCAACCGTCCCACACAAGAAAGAAAACTACGTTGCTTGCAGAAACAATGGAGCTCTAACTGTGAACTGTTGTCTCAGTGGCGGCTCAGGTGTTTAGTATGAATGAGGCCATGTGTATGTAAAACCCCAAGTACATATAAAAATAAACAAATAAGCAAATATCAATGTTTCTATCCCTATATATGGACATAGCTGTAAGTACTGTCTGATGTCGCAATTTTCTTTTCTTACCAACATTGGGTTCTCTGACTAAACAGTTTACAATTTTTCTTTGAGGAGTGTTGTACATGAGTGCAGCTATCCATGCCTGATTTTTAGCTCTTGTCATTGAGTAAATAAGAATCCCAAGATTAGAGTCCTTTCTGTTCACTCGCCTGGTGCATGCTAGGAATTGCTTCTGAGTGCCTGGGCAGATAAATGTTAGTCCGATTAAGTTCAATAAAGACAGGAGTTTAGCTTCCTTTGCCTTCATTCACATTTATTTGCTATCAGCAAAATATATGTACACTGGAATTAAAGGCCATCTACGAGGACATGCCAGAAGTTTCCTGGTTTTGAGGTGTTTTTTTCTTTGTTCTTGTGTTTTCATCATCTCTTATGTCATGCCTCAGAGTGAGGGACTCATGGACAACAGCTCAGCAAGGGGTTCAGTCCAGTATTGTCAAAGAAGTAGTTAAAATTCCACAGCCTCCTTAACAACTTGTCTTCTTTCATTGTGAGTCTACAGTGCCATATGCCAGGCTTTCTTCTCTTCTCTCTATTTGTGGGCATTTTATCAGGCAGTCATAAGGTTGCCTATCAGGTATATCTAGGCAGCCCCTTTGTCAATCTCAGTAGTAGACACACCCCTGAAGGCTTTTGCTGCAGGACTACACCTTCACATGTTTTAGCATAAGATATGAAAGTTAAATGAGAGAATATTCTGATATACGAAATGTAGCTCTGCTCCAGTTTTTCAAAAATGCATCTGTTCATATCTTAAGGCATACATAAATGAATTGATAATTTGATATCAGGGGGAGTTGGCTACGCATGTGACACACTATGACGCTACAGAATTTGGAAGGAATAGTATTATGTTCTTTAAGTATTTCTGATAGAGCAGTGTTACAACTTCTGGTATTTAAGTGTGCAAACTAAATTAAAATCAAATTTTAATTACTATTGCATAGCATCTAATGCCCTTAACATATCCAGATTAATGGCAAGCTGTGAATTATGTCATATTAATCCACCTTACTTATTCAGAAAATACTTATTAAGTTTCAAACAGGCAATTACAGGATTTTGTGTGTTAAAAAGTAAACAGCAAGTAATATCAGTCTTTTGGGTTCATGAGGTCAGCTTTCTTATGAGAAAATAGAGCCCAATGCAGAGCCATCAAGTGAACTGTTGAAATTTGGAACAAAAACAGAGAAAATAAAACATGTTTATTTGGATTATGACACAGTAGCTTTTTTAAAGGAAAGAAAATGACTTTATAAAGTTACCCATGAAAACATTCAGTGTATGATGCTGTGTATTACTTGAGGTTTTGTCCGTAAGATAAAAGTCCCCATGTGACTTTCTTACTGAGCTCATAACTCTTTCTGCATCCTTTCTCCTTCCTGCTTGTAGCTAGGACTTCTGTCTTTTCAGTATACGGGCACAAAAGACTATGTTATATTTGCCATGGGAACCATCATTTTTAAGACCCCTGTGCTTGTAAAATCTTTACCTTTATTATGGCACTATAAAGCAGATTTTGTATTTTATGGAGAATTGCACATGAAAGTAGTACAGTGCTATACTAGTGCATGGCCTGTGGAGAGAGTTTCACAATATTGCACCTGATTTTTTTTTTAAAGCTTCTCATAGGTTATAAGCACTTTGACAAGCCTCTGTTGTTGGCTACCTGTGATCAATTGCTTCCGATCACTACTCCTCATTCTTCAGTTCTCCCTTACAGTGGGATGATTCCTCACATCTTCAGCCATGGCACTTCATATCCCCTCCAACTAGACTAAGCAGAACATATTCCTGCAACATGTTAACTTGGCTTTTGTAGGATGCCTTGCTTAAGCCAGGAGAGCAGAAATGACAGTGTGAATTCTGAGACAAAGCCTTAAGAAACACAGACTGTCTTTTTTTGTCCTCTGTACTTCTGTCATCTGTCACGAGTGGAATACAAATATGCTGCCTGTAGCTGTGTAGAGGTTTGAATGAAATGTGCCCCATGGTCTGGGGCATTTGAATACTTGATTCTTGGTTTGATGGCTGTTTGTGAAGGAGTAAAAAGCATGGCCTTGTTGGAGGAGGGCTTGAGGTTTCAAAAGCCTCCTGTCACCCCTTGTGTGCTTTATCTGCTGTCTGCTTGCAGTGTGAGAAGTAAACTCTTGCCGTCATGCCTTCTCTCTGCCATGAAGGAGTCTAACCCACTGGAACTGGAAGCCCCAAATAAACTTTTCCTTCTATAAATTGCCTTGGTCATGGGGTTTCATCACAGAAATAGAAAAGTGACTAAAACAAGCTGCTCCTTCCAAAATACATGTGGGAAACAAATGGAACAGACGTAGAACAGACCTGAACTCAATCAAAAGTCCAAAGTCCACAAAGCCCATTTTGGCTCAGCCAATCCAGTTGAGATCAGGTAACCTCCTACCAACCTCTACGTCCCGAGTGAAGAAAGTGTTTTTTTCAGGTCACTGAGATATTGTAGTTGTTTGTTATGCATCGTTGTTGTGACAGTAGCTAATTGATATTGTTCCATCATTGGTTGCTAAGCATCTGTCTTCCTTTCTGTCCACTGAGTGTTTTCAACTGCCTACTCAAATGGGTGAAATCAACTAAATGTGCCAAAGACTTAATAAGACATCTTTGCTATTTTTTGTACCCTAGAAAAGGGCACAAAAATATATTACATGCCTCCAATATTCATATCTCAGTCACCTTTTGAAAATAATTTCTTCATAGGCACCAGCTTCATAAAATGTGGATGGTCATGAGGCAACTTGGTTAATGTGTTCCATTTTGATGGAAAGGACTCTGGAAATAGACATTTGTCATTTTATACCATAATTTAGAAGGATTTAACACTTTCAAGGAAGTGCTTGGCCATTCTCATGATCTGGTGAAGATTCTTTGTGTGAATATTCTACACACTTGTATCTTATTTCTATATGCTCATCTCACTGGCAGACAGACTTGAGGGCAGCTTTCTTTTTTCATGTGTCGTGACAATACATGCTTGTGTGCCACCTTCTTCTTAAGCCATGCTTTCTAACAAAGAACATGTTGTAATGGCGAGCGGAATGTCATGCCTGTGATTATATTCTGATTCGATCTGTCTCTGTCTCTGTGTCTGTCTGTCTCTGCTCTGTTTTAGTGAAACAAGCTTCTGTGTGGGAAGGTTCACACAGCAAGGTCTATGAGCAGCCACTAGTTCACAATTAGAGATTGAGGCTCTCAATTGTAAAACTGTCAAGTGACTTACTTTTGCTACCTGCAAACACAGATAATCTGCAACTGCAGTTAACAACTTGATTATAAACATGCAGAGACACCTGGAAGCAAAGAACCTAGTTCAACCATGTACTCTTGACCTATAGAGGCTGTGAATTTAGAAATGTATGCTGTTTTAAGATGTTAAATTTGTGCTAATCTGGTACTTTTCATCACATAATAATACTCTGTTTAATCACGTAGCTTGTTGGTGGTTTCTATAATGTGATACATATTTACTGTCATTTATTGATGTTAACAACTTGGATGCCCTAGTAGAAAGATTGAATCTCGCCTGGGCCATACAGGGGAAGACTGTATTAAAAAACCAACCAACTAATTCGATCAAATACAAGAAATTTCTTAAAATACTAAAAGTCTGGAGGTAAATAAGACATACTGCTTGCCTTTGAAAAGCTCTTAGACTGTAGAATGTCAGATCTTTTAAGCAGTGACTCAAAACAGAATGTGACAAACATCTTTTTTTTTTTAATTTAAGTAATTTATTCAGATTACATCTCAGTTGTTATCCCCTCACTTGTATCTTCCTGTTCCCACCTCCCTCCCTCTTTCACCCTATTCCCCTCCCCTAGGTCTGTGACAGAAGGGGACCTCTTCCCCCACCATATGATCACAGCCTATCAGGTCTCATCCTGGTAGCCTGCTTCCCCTTCCTCTGAGTGCCACCAGGCCTCCCCATCAAGGGGAAGTGGTCAAATAGGGGGCACCAGAGTTCATGTCAGAGTCAGTGCCTGCTCTCCACACCACTGTGGAGAATGTGCTGTCCGTTGGCTAGCTCTGGATAGGGGTTCTAGGTTTACTGCATGCATTTTCTTTGGTTGGTACAGTAGTTTGAGCAGACGCCCCCCCCCCCGGGTCCAGATCTTTGATGGTCTTCTTGTAGTTTCTAGGACCCTCTGGATCCTTCTATTTCCCCATTCTCCCTTACCTCTCTCACCTGGAGTCCTAAATAGGAGGGACAAACATCTTAACGGAGATAGGAGCTGACAGTGTGAGCTGTGAAGTGGACTTTACAGTGTTAGGGCATTTAACCTCAAGCATTTACACATGCAACATCTTCTGTGAGAAAACGCATTTATATTTTCATGTTTTAAAAGATGATCTAGACAGTTTTTCATAAGATCCTGTGCCTAGTGACTTATTTATCAAAATACAATGCCTTATATATTTTATTTGGCTTTAATGAAAGCTTTAAAAAAAAATCAGTGGCTTAAATAAGTTATACATTTATCTCTCTAATAAAAGTTGGTGCAGGCAGTCAATGTTGGGTAGATAGTTTTCCACGAAGCAATCCAGTGCCCCAGCAGCTCTGTCTGGCTGCTCTTCCAGGCTGTGTATCCTGGGAGCTAGGCCACTATGTCTGTATTTCCGGACTAGAGTGTACAGCAGGAATAGAGAGAAACATTGTAGGGTGAACTTTTTTTTTTTTAAAGCAAGTAATATAGAAAATGAACACATTGCTCCCTCTAGCATTCCATGAACGAAAATGGAGTCACATGGCCACACCCAGCCACAAGGGGAATAGAAAATGTAGCCTCCAGATGGATGGCTGTGTTCCCAGCTAAAACTCAATTCCAATGGAAGAAGAGAAAAATAGATTTGGAAGGGGGAGGAGCCAGAAGTCTCTCACACATAGGTATGCAGACACCACATACAAATTGATCTCTGCTTTCAGCATTTTTATTTTCATTTTTTGGTAGGCATTCTTTAAAAAATGTCAATTTTGTTTTCTATGACTAGAATAAGAGTTAAAATGTCTTTAGAACCAAACCTGCATCCTGTAGCTATAGAGTTGAGAACTGGGCAGAGGATGAAATGGGGGCGTGTTTCATTTCAGATCCTCGGAAGAGCAAGAAAACCAAAATGGGACTGAATGCAGCAAGACGCTACTGTATAAACAGCAACAATGGTAAAAACTTAAACACCGAGGAAGCCGTAATCCTCTTACTTCCCAGTGGACAATGCCACTTGGCAGGACTTATATTTTATTATCATGTTAGTCTGGGTTGAATGGATGAAGTTGAGTGTTCACAAAGACAGGTTTAGAAGCCAGGTGGTGGGGCACACACCTTTAACCACAGTGTCTGGAGCAGAGGCAGGCGGATTTTTATGAGTTCAAGGCTGGCCTGGTCTACAGAGTGAGTTCTAAGACAACCAGGGCTAGACAGAGAAACCATGTCTCAAAAAACCAAACCCAAACCAAAGCAAAACAAACAAACAAACAAAAAACAAAACAAAGCAAACCAACCAAACAAAAAATAAGTTATCAGTTATAGTCGAGGGCTGTTCCTGTAGCTTCCACTGTTCCTAAAGATTTGCATTTCTTTGTGCCCCTAGGTTGTCTCACTGAAGACAAAGAGTTTGTTTCAGAATTCCTGCTTTTCTAACAATGTTGAGATGCTGGTTTAAAGCCTCTCGCACCGTAAGCACATGAATTGTATTACAAGTAGCATATATCTAAGTGAATTTTATACCATGTTTCATATGCTTTTTTGGAGTTATTATTCATCAGTTTAGGTTTTTTTTTTTTTTCCAAAGCAATGGAGACTGAACCTAAGGGGTTGTTCTGTCTTGTCATGGTGTTCTATAGACTGGGCTCTCATAGACATACTGTGTCTGAGGAAATAAAGAACAAGCTAGAGAGAAGCTGGCGTCTTACTGTTGTGATCTACAGGATAATGGAGTTGGGTTTGGTGAGGTCATGTGGGCCTGCCAGTCTTGGAACACCCAGGACCCAGGCCATAGGGCATGACTGGTCTGCTTCTCATATTGCCCTGCATTTGTTTCACAATATACTAGGCTAGCTCGGGGCCTACCTGACTCTTATTAGTTAGTGTTAGAGTAAAAATCTCCCCATCAAGACGATGTACTCTCAGGTCTGGAGACCTAATGTTCCAGTTGAACTGGGGCCTTCACTTGGCTGAAGGGCTACCCTTCAAAAGCTGACTCACCATAAGTTACATGCCTTCCTAAGCACGCCTTCCTTAACACGCTGGGCTTTCCCTCCCAACAGTTTGGGCTTGCTTGCTTTCTTCCCCTAAAGCCTCCTTCCTGGCCAGGCAGTTGCTTGTTGGCCATGTACCTGCCCTCTGTGCAAGCCTCAACGGTGTCTTACTCTCTGTTGCTGTCCGGAGACACCAGGACGGGGCAACTCTTATAAAATCTTTAAGTGTCAGCTTGTTTACATTGTCAGTTAGTCCATCATCAGCACTGCGCGGACCACGTCTGTGTGCGCACGCACATGGCCCTAGAGAAGCACTGGCGAGCCATGTCCTGATCTGCAGGCTGAGAGGGAGATCCGGCCTGGCTTAAGCTTTTGAAAACACAAACCCCACTCCTTTTAACACGGCCACACCTTCTAATCCTATCACACCTACTCTCTGGTGACCGCCATTCAAATATATGAGCCTATGGGGGCCATTTTTATTTAAATCACCACAAATGGCTTTTTTTTTTTTCCTTCTCTCCATAGTCCTCTGAGAAAGCAGCTGAGGTTTACCTTGGGAGCTTTGTTTCAGTCTCTTCTTAACATTATGTTAAGGAGACTAAGAACCTGGAGAGGAGATAGATTGCCCTGTGTCATCTGGTGACCACGAAGAGGGCGTCTACGCTTCCAGTAACACCAGCAAAGTGGAAGAATCTCAGCTTTCCAGGAAGAGGGTACAATAGTTACACACTGTGGAATACCAGTCATGTGGCTGACTGCTGTATTGCTAGCTGGGATAAGGTCAATATTCAAAGTACAGCTTTTGTTCTGTGTCTTTGTATGGAACACATGAAATGTACCCTCACATTTCTTGGGATTCTGTTATTCGACCGTCTCAGAATTCATCATGAGCATTGATGAAATCTAGCCAGCAGCACTAACTTATCCCATTCAACCCATCCAGCCTCTGCTATTGCAGGAAGGGCATTAGGAAAAAAAACAAAAACAAAAACGGGTGGGGGGGGGGGAATCCCTGTGTGAAGTGTGGCAAAACTTCCTTGGAAGCTAAGTTTCTGACCTTCCTCTGCCTTGGTTTCCTCCTTTTGAGCTATTTGTAATAGACCAATAAAGGAAACACATTTTTATAAAAAAGAAGGTGAGCTGTTTACCACTGCATTTAGCATTATCACTCAAATGATTTCCTATTGTGGAAAAAAAAAATCCCACTAGCATCCCAGTGCTGGAGGCTAAAGGTAAGCCAGAGTGATGACTGAGGAGAGGCCCACAACTGTGAGTCGTTAAGACTCAAGGTATGAAAAGATAAAAAAAAACAAAAACAAAAACCTGTGCGAGGTTTTACTGGGCGTGGGCCTGCTAGAAAAATAACAAGGTCTCTTACAAAGTGCTAAGGAGTCCCCTCAAACAGACCAATGGAGAAGAGAAGGCCATTTACATGTCACGAGGAAACCGTGAGATCCTAAGCAGGACGTGGCCGGGGTTGACTTCACCAGCTCAACTCGGGGCACCTGAGGTTGCAGCGGAGGGCCCCGCGCGCATGCGCACGGGCACGGGCGCCCCGAGACACAGCCCTCGAGCCTCTCCCGCCTCCTCCTCGCCCCCGGGTCCACCCGAAACACCTGGCCCCCGGCGCGAGGCGGTCACCGGCCGGCACGTCCCAGGCCGGGCTTCGCGCCTGCGCACGGGTTCCCCCGGGGGCCGGGCGCGCGAGGTTACCAGAGGTGGAGCGCCGGGAGGGCGGGAGGCGGACGCCGTTACGGCGCGAGCGTGGTCACGTGGCCGCTGGTCACCGCCGCCACCTCCCGCCCCATTTCTCTCGCTGGTCGGGCCAGGCCGGCAGGTTTCCACGAGAGCCCGGCAGATTGACGGGGAGAGAAAAAGAGAGAGAGAGAGAGCGAGAGAGACATAAAAGAGAGAGGCCAGAGAGAGAGAAAGAAAGGAGGGGAGGAGGATTCAGGGAATAGGAGCTGGGGAGCCCCGCTGCGCCACAGGTAAAAACAGAACGATGCTAACGGTGAACAAGCGCCTCGCTTCCCGGCCCCCGTCAGCCTCCCCCGCCAGCCGCACACGCCCTCGCTCCCTCCCAGGCCTCCCCCGTCCTCCTCCTTCAGCCTCGCAGGGCCCGTCCCGCAGCAGCCCGGGAAGGCCTGAGGCGGCCGCGGGCGACCCGCTCCGCTCTCGGCCCGCCGTGGCTTCCGCGCGGGATGGGAAAGGAGGCGGCCGAGGGGGGGAGAGGGCGGGGGGGGGGACCCGTCCGTGGCGGGCGGGAGGGCGGGCGCGCGCACGGGCGAGGCGCCCCCCCGCCCCCGACCTCAGCCTGCTCGTCCCGGCGCGCGTCTGGAGGTTCGGGTCGCCCCCCCCCCCCCCCGACAGCTACCGGGCAGAGCCGAGTGGCTCAGCCAGCCCTACTTCCTCCTTGGCCGGTTTCCCCCCCCTGTTTATTTCGGCTCTGGGCAGCACGTTTCCTTCCCAGGCCGGAAGTCAAGCCGCTGGAGCCCTCAGCCGAGCAGCCTCAGCGGAGAGAAACCCTCCTCGGCCTGCCTTCCATGTAGTGCTACTTAAGTTAACTCACACCAGTGTGAAAAAGTTCGAGGCCTGTCAGGACCCGGGCAAAAAAAAAAAAAAAATGGGAAAAGTCGCCGCCCTCCCCTCTTTTTTTTATTTTTTATTATTTTTTCTTCCCCTCCCCCTCTGGAAATGTACTGTTCTTCCAAAACATTCTGTGCAGACTCGACCTAGAGTTCGGTCCGTATTAGTTATTAATAGTTTGAGTTTCAGTATTAGTTATAAACTAACTTAGCTCTTGAGGATGGCAACCGTTTTTGACGTTTACATCTTTCAGAGCCCCTCGCCGCTCCCCCCCACCCCCGGCCCCCCATCATTTTCTGCAGAATCTCCTTTCCCCAACTTTGAGTTGGAGTTTCACCATGCAAGTTCAAGGTTAAACGGACTGGGGTGGATTGTGCTGAAATGTTAGTGCTTTTGTACGTGTAGTTAAGTACATCAAAATGCAGTCTATAAACCCACCTCTTACTAGTGTTGCGCCATTGCACGGGATGCATCAAGGATGTAGGTACTATTGAAACAGAAATATTTGAATACACTGGCCTGGTATAGGAAGAGGTTCAGTGGCAGGGTGCACTTAAAGTTTGCTAGGGGACTTAGAGCAAGCCAACTCTGGATTCCAGGGGAAGGAAAAGAAGTTCTGTATGTTATGTGGTGCCTGCATCACATTTTTGTTTGTTTTGTTTTTTCTATAATAGTTTGGTACACTTCCTGAAAGACTTGCTAGCTAGTGTGTTGAGTTTTATTAAGTCATAGGCTTGGAATCTTGAGTCCAAATGTAATGCTGGATGAAAGTTTCTTTTATTGGCAACAGCCTTATGTCTTCAAGTGTAGCCTCGGTTGGGTAGTGTATTCCTGAGATTTGAAGCATGTTTTTTTAAGCAGTTGAGAGCCACACAATGGGTGTCCTAACTGGATTCAGTTTTTTTCTTCATGTATTTTTTATAATGTAAAGTATCTCATATTTCTTATGATTTATATACATAAAAATGGTTGTACTTTCATTTTTACAGTACAAGGAATTGAACATAGAACCTTTGTGCAAGCTAAGTAGTTAAGTTTTAAAGAACTGTATGGAAGTCTAATAGCAACTGCTTCAAGTTGCATAATTTTTATAATCTTAATTTTAGTTATTACTTTACCTTGCTTCTTTATCTTCTAAACACATTACCCATCTTAACTCACCTTATCTTCACAACTTCAGGAAACAGAAACTGGAAGGGTAAATCACATTCCTGATTTACATAGCTAATGCTAAGCTGGCATTCTCACTGCTAGGCTTATGAATCCTTGCAAACCTTAATTATCTTGTGTAACTTCCTTTTTATTATTAGTAATTATTACTTAGAAAGTATATTGATGAGCTTTCTTAGATTGTTGATTAGGAGCTTTATTTTCATTTCAAAAATAAAAACTGTCACTTTTTAATTTCCCCTGTTCTTGTCTAAAATGAAAAGCGTCAATGCTTATGCTATTTTCTGAATAAGAAGAATAATATGTACTTGTGAAGTTGTATTTTGCTTGCACTTGTGTGCACATTTTGGCCTTTCCAATCTTTGAAGTTTCTGTCATCACTGCTTTGACTAGGGAAGCCTTCTAGCACTTCATGCCCCACCTCTGTCTACCCTCACCTAAACTATCGTCCGTGTTTCAGGCAATAGCCTTTTTTCCTTATACTTTTATTCCAGTGCTTAGTTTTGGGTTATTGATTATATTTCTTTGTGTTTGTCATTCTATATTTGGGTTTATATTTGGGTTTAGAATTTAATCAAATTACTGGCTTTTCTTTTGTCTAGTAAAGGCAATAAAAAACTAATAATTGATCATTAACAAACTTGAACATTGAAAAAGGAAGGTTGGCCCATGAGTAAAGGATTATATTTTAAGTAAGATAGTATATGTTTTATTACAAATTAACATATCTCCTTCCCTCAGCTCTTTTTTGTGTCATTCTTTGTATCTGAATAGTGGTCTTTTATGTTTATCTAGGTTCTTTGATTATGGATAGATCACTAGAATCTTTTGCTGTATGGACTGAAACTTGAAAAATTATTATTGCTTGTAGGATTTTTCATTTAATTCTTCATAGTTTTAGTTTAATTCTTTTGTAAAACCAATACTATTTCTTTGGGAGGGGGAGTTATATCTTCACATTCTGTAATACTATTAACATATTTAGGTCAAACAAAAACCTATTAAAATTATATACATCAGAAATAGATATTTTTATGGTGCTCTGCTGAGAAAACATCGTGTTTTTGACATATACTAACACATACTGGAGCTTTAGTGGAACAACAATATTCTCTCAATGGCTTTGAAATACAGATGATATTGGAGAAATCTGTAAAACTTCCTTTTGAAACAGTGTAGTTCTTTTTATATTTAGTAATAATCCATTATAAAATTAATTTAAGAAATTATTTGGGCCAGTAGCGGCAGTGCACGCCTTTAACCCCAGCACTTGGGAGGCAGAGACAGGCAGATCACCATGAGTTGGAGGCCAGCTTGGTCTACAAAGCGAGTCCAGGACACCCAAGGCTACACAGAGAAACCCTGTTTCAAAAAACCGAAAACCAACCCCCCCCCAAAAAAAAACCAAAAACCAAAAAAAAAAAAAAAAAAAAAAAAAAAGGAAGTCATTGCAGTATTTAATCATTGAAGAATTTCATGACAACACATTTTTTTTTTTTTTTTAATAGTTTGGTTCTCTTTCTAGCATTGCAGCACCTTGCTAGGCATGGTGGCGCCTTTAACCCCAGCACTCTGAGGCAGAGACAAACTAATCTTTATGAGATAAAGGCCAGCCTGATCTACATGATGAGTTCCAGGCCAAGCAGGGCTACATAGTGAAACCTTGTCTCATTAAAAAACAACAAAACAAAACCAGCATCTGAGCCGGGTGTGGTGGCGCACGCCTTTAATCCCAGTACTCAGGAGGCAGAGGCAGGCGGATCGCTGTGAGTTCGAGGCCAGCCTGGTCTACAAAGTGAGTCCAGGATGGCCAAGGCTACACAGAGAAACCCTGTCTCGAAAAAACAAAACAAAACAAAACAGCATGTGAAGATGATAAGAAACTATTGCAGATACTGTTGTAACAGTGCCTTTATGATTAGATGGTAAGGTTCTGCAGTTCTCATGTTTTAGTCTCTGTAGGTAAGAAAGAGGAAGTTTTTGTGATTAGACATTACAGAATTTCATAATTTGTTGAGCCTTGGTCATTTGTCTATATGAGTTCCTTACTCTGTTTTCACTTCATTTGTATATGATTACAGAATAGCCTAATTAAAAATCATTTGCCTAACTAAACATTGGAAATTGTTTAGTTGGTACATATAAATAATACGTATTATTTGTTTGAGATGATGAAAGTCTGAAAATGATGATGATATAGGTTAGATGTTATGAATGTAGTGAGTTGTATATAATTAAATTGCTTAAGTGATTACTTTAGATCTTTTGTGTTGGAAGAGCTGATGAACTAACTCTTCTGATGTGTTAGAGAAGAGGTTTTCCTTCCTTCCTCTCCTTGTCTTTTATCTCCTTCATGTGGGAAAGGAAAACCGCTCAAGTTACATCAGTGTTTTCTTAGTGGGGTTAGAGCTAGCGTACTGCTCCTCTAAGTGTGGCTCAGTGTTTCTGAGATCAGCCTGTGGACTGCTACTGGTATTAAAAAAATAGAAACATTGAATATAAGCGTGGTGCTATGTGTACTAAGCTGAAATATACTCAATATATAGAATGGGATTTTTGTTTTAGTTATGTAATGTGTACATGGTTATAATGCACCATTTATCCCTAAAAGTGGAGTGACTTTTGTTGTTGTTGTTTGAAAAGGAGTGGTATGGAGAATATTGGTACCCATGTAGCAACTAGAAAGCAGATGTCAACATTTTGACCAAGGATAGTAGACAGTTACTTAGCATTTCACCCTGTTTTCAGATGAGAGCCAACTAGAAGAATGGTTGACTAGGAAGAGCTAGTTGACTAGTCTGTCAGAATATGGTGGCTAGCCCATGAGAGAAGCATGCAGGAGGATGGCGTGCGGATCTTGTTCTCCTTTTTGAGTCTTTATTGGTAAGAAGTATAGTTGGGAATCATTTAGGAATTCTATGTGATAGATCCCTTATAATCTGTTTACTCGTAGAACCTGAACATAAACTCAGTAAAGCTGTGATTTAAACTAGAATTATTTGTTAGTTATTTCATTGAAATATTGAAAGCTTGACATTAAGATTCTTGAAAGATTAAATAGGGACTCAAGTTGTTTTTTTTTTTTTTAAAGTTTTATTTTTTCCTTTGATATTACTGTACTCTAGAGAAGAAGGGAGAATTGTTAATAGGATTACAGTCTAGGCCCAGACACTACTGAACTGAAATTCTACTTGTGTTGTTTGTAGGTACGATAGCTTAGAAAATTTGTAACCTTTTATGAAATTATCTCATAAAGTTTTAAATAAGCTAAGTGGTTTATATAAATGTCTGGAGTTTTACACTCAGCAGACACTTGTTAATAATGTCAGGCCCTGTTTCTTTACATTTCTCATTCTTTCAATGTCTGTAATCTAAAATTGATCTTTAATCTTACTTTGTATACTTATGAGATTCTAAAATGTTGTTTTGTAGAGATAAAGACCATGTATTCAGAGATTTAAGAAATGCTCTTTACTCAGAAGGAAAATAATACATGTTTTTCCTGCTGTGGAAGTACCCTATTCCTGAAGTACAGTATGGGCAGAGAGTGAATTATTTTATCAGTCTTGTTTTTCTAGGATTTTTTTTTTTTTTAATAATTACTGAAGAAAGAACGGAGAAGTCTTTTATATACTCTGTTGTTAGCTTTGAATCACTTAAAGATATATATTTCATATGCTTCAGGTGATTCTTTTTTACTTGGCTATTTTATAATCTTAAGCAAATGTGTTGAAGTATGTTTGGATAAACACATAGTTTAACTGAAGAGTCTAGTGTGATTTATCTTTTAAAAGTTAAAAAAAAGTCCTAAGTTTTATGGATTTGAATGATAAGTCAGTGACAGGAGGTCCTTAACATTTTTTTCCCTCTGAACAGATGCCTTGGCCTGCAGTGACTCCAAATCCCATAATCTTTCCAATTTTCCCCTCTACTAAGTAAGTCTCAAAAAAGTGACATTTTTATTGTACGTGATTGATTTAACTCAGGCAAATATTGTAGCTGAGTAAAGATTTCATCCCAATGAGAAATAATTTGCTATGAATAAAATGTTAGATTTTTTATTTTTACTTTTAAAAATTTAAGGGATGATTTTCTCTGTATTTGTGTTCAAGAAAATGTTTTTTTTTTTTTTTTTTTTTTTTTTTTTTTTTTTTTTTATAATAAGCTGTCTTTGCTGGAAAGTTCTTAATTCTTTACTATGCTGAAATATATTCAGTACATTCTTTTTTGTTTGTTGTTTTCCAGAGATGGATTCTCTGTAACTTTGATTTGCCTAGTATTCACTGTGTAACCCAGTCTGGCCTCACACTTGTGGCTCTCCTCTCTCTTCAGCTTTCCAAGTGCTGAGATTACACGTTTGGGGCACTATGCCCAGCGGATAATTCATTTTTCTAGAAGATAGTAACCTTAGGAGGTTATTCAGCAGAGGAAAGTTAATCCAAGAACTAATTTCACTGGTAATGGAATTGGTCAGGAACCAAACCAAGTGTCTATGAGCAGCTTAGATATTTGCCATAGAAAGAAGTATCCACGCTCCCATCAGGTCTGGAGCAGCTATGAGAGCAGGTAGTATTATCCAGATACAGAAGCCATAGCTCAGAGAGGAGACAAAACATGTTGGATGTTCTAGTTTAATTTTTGTTGCTGTGATAAAACATCACATTTATTTGGCTTAAATTAGAGCAGGAATTCATTTAGTAGCAGTTACATCACACAACAGTCAAGAGCAGAGAGAAATGAATGTACTTGCTCTCCCTACTTTCTAGATTCCTTTACTCTTAGAGTTCAGAGTACAGTGGGTGGAATGTGCCACCTGCAGTTGGCTGAGTCTTCCTAGGTCTGTTGACAAGATCACAGCCCATAGGCATGCCCACAGGGCTGTTTGATCAAGAGAGTTCCTCATTCAGATTACCTTCCTAGGTGATTCTAGCTTGTGGCAGGTTGAAATTTAAAACTAACCGCCACAGTAGAGTTGTATGGCAGAAGCTAGTGCATCAGAGGGCTGAATAGTCTGAAGGGAACTGTCTCTACAGTGTCAGCCAGAGATGCCACAGGAAACTCGGAAAGAGGAGGAGGCACAATGGCTTCTAGTTATGTTGTAGTGCCGCCTCTCCACTAGCCACAACTTTGTCCATGGTCAAGGGTTCTAGAGAACAGCAACTGCCTGTGATAAGCAGCACATGATTTTGAAAGCAATTTGGTTGACCAGCTCAGCGATTTTGTTGCCCTGGTATAATATTCATCAATGTATCTATATCTATATCTAATGAGAATTTGGAGTACACATTTTTCACAGATTTTGAAACTGACATATAATTATGTAATTTCCTCTTCCTTTCCTTCCTCCAACCTTCCCTTTATTCCTCCCGCTTCCCTCTTGCTGCCTTTTAAGTTCTTGGCCTTCTTTTCTTGAAATATTACTGTTTACACACACACACACACACACACACACACACACAGAGAGAGAGAGAGAGAGAGAGAGAGAGAGAGAGAGAGAGAGAGAGAGAGAGAGAGAGAGAGAGAGAGAGAGAGAGAGGGAGACAGACACAGACACAGAGACAGAGACACAGAGAGACAGTTTGCTCACTTTCTAGTGTATGTATGATTTTGATTGGTTTTGGTTAATGAGTTAGGCATCCCTGATGAAGACTATTTCTCCTACTTTCAGTGTTCCTGTTTGCCTTAGGGTTTGGGCCTTGTGGAATTTTCCTCTTCCATGTTATTACATTTATTGGTGGTGTACTTGTTCAAGTCTTACTTAAGGAGCTGTTTTGTTGAGGTATCATGGGTGAAGCTTTTCTGTTATTTCTAGAAAGACACAGACAGTCTCACAGCAGATTTCCTGGTCTTCTGGTTCTGCAGTGCCTCTTTCTGCCTCTTTTTTTCTGAAATGTGCCCCATTCCTTAGGTACAAGAGCTGTGTTGAGCAATATACTATTAATTGATCTCTCCATTTTGACCAGTTGTGGTTTTCTATGATGGTCTCTGTCTATTGTTGGAGAGATTTTTCTTTAGGGATGAGTAAGAGCTGCCCTTGTATCTGAGGAGTTGGAGCTAGGAACTGCAGATGAGAGAGAACATGCTATCTTTGTCTTTATGGGGTGGGCTTACCTCAGTATAACTCCTAGTTCAACTTACTTGAAACTGTCACAATTTCCTTTTTCTTTATGGCAGAATAGTATCTCATTGGAGCAACAATGAAAATGGTTGAGCAAATATCTGTGGAGTAAGATGTTGAGTCCTTTGGGTATATGCCAAGGAGTGGTGTAGCTGGTCTTATAAAAGATTTATTATTAACTTTCTGAGAGTTCTCCACAGTGATTTTCTGAGTGTTTGCACCAGTTTTCAATCCTTTCAACAGTGAGTGAGGGCTCCCCATTGGCCACAGTCTTTCAGCTTTGTTGTTGGTTGTTTTATTGAACTTAGCCACTCTGACTGTTGGAGGACAAAATCTCAAAGTTGTTCTGATTTGTATTTTTCTAGTTGCTAAGGATAACGAAAAAATTTTTTTTGAGATTTTTTTTTTTTTAGCCACTTTTATTTGTTCCTTTGAGAACTTTTCTGTTCAGATTTATAGGCTGTTTCTGGAATGGGTTGTTTGTTGGACTCTACTTTTTGTATTCTTTATTTTCTCTATCTTAATCCTTTGCCAAATATATATATCTGGCAAGGTATTTCGCCCTCCCCCCCCCCCTGGGCTTCCTCTTTACTTGCTTGAATGTTTGTTTAGCTGTTCAGATGCTTTTTAGTTTTATGAGGTTTTCACTTGTCAATTGTTGGCCTTAATTGTGGGGCAAATGGAATCCTGTTCAGAAAGTCCTTCCCTACAGGTTTATGTTATAGCAGCTGCCTGTGCTTGCCCCCACCCCCGGGGGTTCCAAACTTCACATTTAGGTCTTTGATCCGTTTTGAGTTAATTCTAACTCAAAGTGATAGCTCTGAGTCTAATTCATCCTTGTACATATACATACCCAGTTTTCTAAGCACAATTGTTGAAGAGTCTGTCTTTCTCCATTGATTGTTTTTGGAATCGTTGTCAAATATTAGATGACTGTAGTTATCTGTAGTCAGGTTTAGTTTTTTTTGTTCCAACTCTCTGTTTTTGTCATAGTTACCATAATGCTTTTATTACTGTGGCTCTGTACTGCATCTTTGAATCTGGAAGGCCATTCCTCTAGCACAGTCATCTTCCTTAGGGTTGCTGTGACTACCTGGCGTCTTTTCTGACTCCGTAGGCATTTTAGGAGCATCATCGTCATCACCACCATCATCATCATCAGTTCTATGACAAATGATAGGGGTTTTGATCTTGACCGCATTGAATCAGTAAATTACTTTTGGTAGAATGGTCATTTTCACAGTATTAATTTTTACTAGTGAGTATAGGATGTCCTGTTTTCTAGTGTCTTGCCCAATTTTTTCCTCCAGAGACTTAAAGTTTTAATTATAGAGTTCTTTTACCTTGTATTAAAGGGTTGATGTTCACCTGTGTCTTTAATTCTAGTGGTAAGATGTTTATAAAATTGGGTGCACCAGAGTTTAGGGTACATATGTCTTCTTGGTTAATTGTTCCTTGATTAGAATGAAGTGTCCTTTATTTTTTCTGTTTGTTTGAGTTTGAAGACTTATTTTGTTAGATAGTAGGATAACACTGCCTATTTGCTTCTGTCCGCATTTGATTGGAGTATTTTTCTATCTTTTCATTTTAAGGTGATGTCTATCTGTAAATCTGAATTTCTTGTAGAGAACAAGAAAAAGAATAGATGGGTTTTGTTTTTCTTAATTTACTCAGCTAGCCTATGTGTTTGATTCAATAATTGAAGGCGTTAATGTTTAGTTCTTATGGAAAGGTGTGTTGTACAATATATATATATATATATATTTTATTTTGTTGTGTTTTCAGCCATACTTTGTGGTTTGGTAATTATAGTTTCATTTGTGTTTTTCATATATATTTTTATATATGGTCTTTTGGATATGCTTATTTCTTTCTTCAGTCCAAAGTATTACTTCCTATGTTCTTCTTAGGATTGGTCTGCTGGATATGAACTCTTTAAGCTTTTTTGGATCATGGAAGCCTTTTCTTTCTCTTTTAACTATGTCAGATAGTTTTTCTGGGTTCAGGAGTCCAGGTTGGCAGTCATGGTCTTTTAGAACTTGACTCTAGGCGCTATGACTATCAGAGTTTGCACCTGAAAAATCAATGGTTATTCTGGTGGATTTTACATTATATTTGACATTTTAATTTTATTTTGCAACTTTTAGAACTTTTTATTTGTTCTGTATATTTAGTATTTTTGCTATCATATGCTATGGGGAGTTTGTGTTCTGCTTTTGTCTAGTTGGTGTACAGTGTAAGCTTTTTGTATTTAGATTTCTGCTTAATTTAGTTTTCTTGTATAATGTTGAAGATCTGGTCTATGCCATTGACATTTGCTTCTCCTCCTTCAAATATGCATATACATTTGAAGATTTGATCTTTTTTAAATTATGTTTTTACAGTTCCTGCTTGTTCCTTTCGTGTGTGTGTGTGTATGTGTGTGTGTATGTGTGTGTGTGTGTATGTGTGTGTGTGTGTATATATATATATGGTCTAGTTCTATTCTTTGTCTTCAAGTTTTATCTAATTATCTTCTCTTGACCCATTCTACTTTTAAGACTTTCACTTGAGCTTTCTAACTAGAATGTTGTTCTATTTTCGTTTCATCATGAGTTCTCTTCAGTATAACTAGCTCTTTATTGAATTTGGCTTTCAAATCCTTGATTGTCTCTATCACTTCATTGAATGTCTGTGTTTTCATAATATTACTTAGGAATTTATTCTCTTTAAGTTTAGTGTGTGTGTGTGTGTGTGTGTGTGTGTGTGTGTGTGTGTGTGTGAGATCTTCAAACTCTTTGATTAAGTTTATGACTTTTTTTTTTAAAGTTCTGTGTCCTGGGGTTCATCTAGGTAATTATCACTGGAGAACATTTTTATAGGAATTGTGGATATTTTTTTGGGTGGAGGTAGATGGTATTATCTTGCTCTTTCATATGGATTGTATTTTCTGATGAGACCTGGGCATGTGGACTTTTTCCATTGGTTTTGTGCCTGATATGGACAGGATAGAGTGGGACAGAGCATAGGTTATGTGAGTCAGATTGGACCTGAAAATTGGGTATAATGTGGGTGGTGTAAAGTTGAGTGGACACAGGGGCCTGTACTGGTCTGTAGCTTTCTCTTGGTGGTGTGGGTGAGACTAACCAAACTAGACCTGGGTACTGGAGGTGTGACCCTGGCTGTGCTGGGAATTGAGGAGGTGCCTTCACCAGGCTGAGCCCTGGTGTAAAATGTATGTGTCTGGACTGGGATGGGGGAGCTAGTTGGGCTGGGTGGACTGCAGTTGGAGAGGAGTGTAGGTTTCCCATCTGGGGTCAGGGCAAGCAAGGGCTCTCTGTGAAGGCAAATGAGTTGGTGGTACAAGGTGGGGGTCCCTACTTTGTGTGTGTGTGTGTGTATGTGTGTACTATACAGGGAGGTGCTGTTGGTGTCAGTCTAGTGTAGTCAGTCCTAGAGTAGAGGGGATGGGTGTAGTTGGAGGCACAGATCTATTTTACTTTATAATTTTAAGCAATGAAAAGAAATAATTATCTAAGACTAAATATGTTCAGTTCAGATATTTACTGACTGGCACTTATAGTTAAACTATAAAAATGAAAATTGTCTCTTAGTTTGGTGGCTTGCAAGTCTTTTGGGAAAAACAAGTAAATGTTCTTGTTTTTTTGTTTTTTGCTTTTCGAGACAGGGTTTCTCTGTGTAGCCTTGGCTATCCTGGACTCGTAGACCAGGTAGCCTTGACCTCACAGAGATTGCCTGCCTCTGTTTCCTTGAGTGCTGGGATTACAGGAAAGAAATATTTTTCAAAAGGGGTAATTTTAATTTTTATAGAGTGTGTGATAAGAGATGTGTATGTGGTTTTGTCATAATTCAAGAGAGGAAAGAGTAATCCAGGTTTGTAGTTTGTGATTGTCCTTCAGATGGGTAGAAAACTTGGTGACACCGTGTGTTCTGGAATAGGAAAGTGATTTGATCTGTATGAGTGATGGGATTCTTTTTGTCCTCATAGAGAGGAACGGAGACAGTCTGGTGCAGAGGTCAGAAGAGTAGTCAGGGCTGCTGCCAAAGATTTAGATGGCATATGTAGAAAATTTGAATACTTTTCCAAGGGATGAGATTAATAAAAGAAAATAAAGAAATTATAAAGCTGAGTAACACTGTATCTTTTTAACAGTTTGGAATATGTGTCACATAATAAATACTCAAATAAAAAGTATATAATATAGTGGCTTCCAGATATTTATGGGTTTGTATAACTTACTTTAGTTTTAAAATAATTTCACCCTTTCTGTAAATACTGTAGCACCATTTTTGTGTGTATGTAAAAAGTCATTATAATTGGTAGTGATTTCATTGAATCTGTACATCACTTTGGGTGATACTAACATCTTAATAACTCCTTCTAGTGTTGACACAAAATCATAACTCTAATCTCAAAGAGTAATAAGTAGTTGTTTATTCTGGATCCAAATATGAGTGACCATGGCCAGGGAATTTAGATTTTAGTTCCCTCAAATTCCATATTCCAATATGGTAACAGTGTGATACAATTTTTATAGTAATAGAACAAAGAAAAGTCATAAGTTAAGGTGGGGAAATCTCTGCTATGAGCCTCAGTTGCTTTCTGACAATTCTCATAGTCTTTTGCTCAGTGAGAGCTAGTGAGCTGTTAAATTAAAACATCTCAAAAGATTTTACCTGTTAGTAACAGGGATGTTAGGTCAGACACAAAAAAGGACAATGGATGGCTATTAAAAAGGCTTAAAATCACCCACAGTAAGCAGGGTATGGTGACACATGCCTTTAATCCCCACACATAGGAGCAAAGGCAAGTGGATCTGTGAGTCTGAGGCCAGACAGTTCTACCTAGAGAGTTCCAGGACAATCAGGGCTACATACCCTGTCTCAAAAAAAGGTGGTACAGGTACCCACAATAAATTATAATTAGGCTTCTTAGGCTAGGAACCTGCAGCTATCACAGTTCTAATTAGGTAGTAAGCCTTGTGGAAGGTTCAGTGTACAGTGTGGCTCTTTGCAGGATGTTTTATTCACACTGCCTGTGAACATGGAATGTCCTTGTACTTATGTAGGTCTTTGATTTCTTTCAACAAATTTGTAATTTTTCAGTGTTCAACTCTTGTTCCTCATTTAAATTTATTTCTAGGTATGTTATTCTTTAGATTCTGTTGAAAGTAGAATATATGCCTTGATTTCCACTTTGAGTCATTTATTCCAGATGAGATCACAGGTAATTTTTTTTTGTTTGTTTACATCATATGTTGTAACTTTGCAAAAATTTTTATAGTTAATTTATTATGGATTCTTTATGGATTTCTATATATAGGTTCATTTCATCAATACATAAGAGTTTTACTTCTACTATTTCAATTTGGGTGACATTATTAATTTATGTGTGTTCACATCTGATTAAACTCTAGTATCTTATTCAACAACAGTGGTAAAAATTGGCACCCTTGTCCTTTTCTGATGTTTGACGGAAAGCTGTTAGCTATATATTTAAGTGTCCTTCCACGGTCCCTTTAGTTGTTAGCTTCCTGGTTGTTTTTTTTTTTTTTTTTAAATCTCCTTCCTCCAACCCCCTGTTTTAATAGAGTATTTGAGTATTGTTAGGGATGCTTTTTTTTTCACCAGTTGATATTAATATTTCTTCTGTTGGCCTTATGTCGAATATCTTTGTGTGCCTGCAATAAATCCCACTTGGTCATGGCTTATAATTCTGTTAGTATATTGTTAGATTTTGTTAGTTAGACCTTTGTGGAAGTTTTTTGAGTCAGGGTTTCTTGAGGCCCAGGTTGGTCTGAGACTACATACCTGGGGATGAGCTTAACTTCTGATTTTTCTGCCTCTGCCTCCTGGTGGTAGGATTATAGGTATGTGCTACAAAGCCTAATTTATATATAAAATGCTTGTGATCAAACCCAGGGCTTTTGAGTGCTAGGCCAGCACTGTTACAACTCTGAGCTACATCCCCAGTGACAATGGTGGCTTTGTAGAATGAGCTATGGAAGTGATTTCCACCTTTAAAAATTTGGGAAAAGTTAAAAAGAAATTGGTCTGGATTCTATGAATGTTCATTAGAAATTACTAATGAAGTCACCTGTGTTAGGTTTTTCTTTCATAGAGATTCAATTTGGTTCAATTTTGTGCAACAGGTTTACTGAATCTTTTAAAATTTCTATATGAGTTGGTTAGGTAGAATTTGTGTTTCTAAGACTTGTTGATTCATATTTTCTATCTGGGTTGTTGCCAGTTATTCCTCTTATTTATGTAAGATTGGTAGTAATGCTTTCTTTCATTTTCATTGGTGATTCTAGTTTGCCCCTACTCCCTTTATAAACCAGTCTTAGGGTTTGCCAATTTTATTCATCCCTTTGAAGAATCAACTTTGGGTTCTGTTGATTTTTAATTTCTTAATTTTCATCTTTTTCTTCCTCTGAAACCTTTGGAGTTAACTTAAAGTAGCTCTTGTTTTGCTCTTTAAAGGTAAGTTATTGATTTGAAATTTAGTTTATTGCAAGTACTTACATTCATGTGAACAGTGTGAACCATGTCTTAACTGCATTCCATGCCTTTAGCATGTTTTATTCTCATTTCTGTTTATTTCTAATTTCTAATTTCCTTTGTGATTTTTTTTTTGACCAACCGCATGACTTGTTAATTTACACACATTTGTCCAATTTCTAATATTCTTTGTTATTAAAGATAGGTTATTCCTTTGTAGCCAGAACAGATGCTATGTATGAGTTCAGCCTTTCTAAGTTATTGAGATATAATTTATAGTAAACATATGGCTTTCTTAGAATAGTTTGGAGAATTTTCTGTCCTCCTGAGGTGTATGTATATTTTTGTGTTATATTTTGTGTTTCTTTTCTTTTTTTTCTTTTTCTTTTTTCAAGACAAGGTTTCTCTGTGTAGCCTTAGCTGTCCCAGGCTCACTTTGTAGACCAGGCTGGCCTCAAACTCATAGTGATCTGCCTGCCTCTGCCTCCCGAGTGCTGGGATTAAAGGTGTGCAGCGCCACTACCCACCTTACAAAGTAGATTTTTTCAATAATCTTTTAATTAATTAATATTTTTATTCACTTTACATCCAGATCATAGCCCTTCACTCCTCTCCTCCCAGTCCCACCCTCTTTCTTTCTCCCCTCCTCCCCTATTCCTCAGAAAAGTAGACCCCCCCAATCCCTCCCAGCTCATCAAGTCACATCAGGACTGATGATGTCCTTCGCAGTCCTGCCAGGGGGAAGTGATCAAAAAAGCAGGCAACAGAGTCCATGCCAGAGACAGCCCCTCTTCCCCTTACTAGAAAACCCACATGAAGCCTTAGCTGTTTAACAGCTACATCTGTCTAGGGGACCTAGGTCCAGTCCATGCATGGTCCTTGACAAAGTAGATATTTATGTGGCTTTTTTATACCTTGGATTTTGGATAGCAGCCCACCTGCTCACCCATGCCTCATACCTTCTTAAACTCTTCTAGAGAGCCGTGTCATACGCATGCCTCTTGCTAACCGGTGACACAGTTTCTCTTCAGAGAGAAATTCTTGGATGTGCGTGGCAGGAAATATGCTCAAGAACATTCTGTAAAGCATTGTGACAAGCAAATATCTGGAAACACTCAAGTCCACATCAGCTAGAGGTAGAGTGAACGAGTTGTGGCATGCTCATACACATGAGCCCTGTGCACGGGTGTCAGACCTCCAGAGGGGCCATTACCGGCAGCCTGAGAACTGCTGCTCTACAGGCTGTGAGCCATGGGTTTCAGTTGATTCTTTTTTAACGGACACAGAGAGAGCAGATATTCTTTTGCATTTATTTAAATTGGAAGGCATAATGTGAATTTTACTCAATATAAATTATAATTGGTGACAACATAGATATTGTGATGGTACTATGTGCATTAAAAATAATTTAAAAATTTACAAACTGAAAACCTCATTAGTAAATTTGCTACAAGACTTAGTCTAGCATGTTTATATTTTTCAATTTCTATCTTTATAATTAGTTACTTTGGCTTTCTATGAAGAGATGTAAATACATCTTTTTGTTGTTAATGTAGCTTTTATGTGCAATTGTGAATAAACTTCACTGACTAACATAAACCATTAAATTTGTGTTTAATTCACAAAGATAAAAACCAGTATAAAAAATTACAAAACTACTTTGTTTATCTGATATTTGTATGGTAAGATACTGAAACCATTGTTTCTATAGCAGAATCTAAAATGTTTCTTTTACTTAGATATTTGTTACATTGATTTAAATAGTCCAATTAGTAACCATTCATGAAGTCAAATTTGGTCTCTTAAAGTGATTCTAGGAACTTTACTCATAAACTACACCTAGAGTTCTTGTTGACTACATTTTTGTTATGGATGCCACTTGACTATAGAAATTTAAAAAATGTTATTGAAGAGTGAAAATAAGTTCAGTGCCATCTCTTAGAACACAAGGATTAATTTTAATATAAAATGACAGTAAAATGAAGTGGAAATGGTGTATAACCTTAGTTTTTCTTAAAATGACATGAAAATAAGTATCTTTAACATAATATAATTAAAAGTTATAATAACTATTCTTGATGTCTTTGAATTTAAATTATCTCAAATTAAGTAACAGATTTTAAATTGCATTTATAATTATATGGCAGTTTATACTTTTTAAACAAAAAGCATTTACCAAAAATTATCCCAAGTTTAGGAAGCCTAATTTAAATTGAAAAACTTTAAATAACCTTTAGTTAATGATTTTTATTTATACTTGTTAGGAGGAACGTAAATCCAAAAATAATAACCTATATATCTTTACATGTAAATGTCAATCTAATCAAAAGATGACTGAAACTTAATGACTTTATTTACAAAAATATTGTAGAATTTTTAGATCTAACTTTGTTAAAAAATTTCATATAAATTGTAAGAATGGCTTAATTGTAAAATTCATAATGATAATTTAAATTCAGAATATTTAATTTATTATAATTTCAGTTCAGATATATAATTATGAATAGTTATGATTTTAACTATATAGAATTTGAAATAAGTCACATAACCTTTTAAGATAATTTTTATAATTAGGTGAGAACAAGGCATGAACTATTTCCACTTGATTTTTTTTGCTAATATTTGCAGCTCAATACTAGTGTTAGTTCTTAATTGCTAGGAAAAGATGATGGTAAAGTAGTTAGTGAGTATTCTTCTGTAAAATAATATGTAGAGAATTTTAAGAATTAATCACAGAAAAATAAATGCTACTTGAAAAATTCCAGAAGACCCTAGCCTGGTAGTAGATCAGCCCTGAAATCATGGGTACTTGGGTGGTTGAAGCAGGAGGGTTAAAAGTTCAAGGCCAGGCCAGCCATTTAAATAAAACACACAGACATACACATACAGACACACACACACACAGACACACACAGACAGGTGCACACACACAGACACACACATACAGCCACACACACACACAGACACACACAGACAGGTACACACATACAGACACACACAGACAGACACACACAGAGACACACACACAGAGACACAGACACACACACACAGACACACACATACAGAGACACACACACAGACACACACACAGACACAGATACACACACACAGACACACACACACACACCCTACCTAAAATAAATAAAAACAATGGAAGAGCAGGCTGGGAATATAGCTCGATGGTAGTGTGTTTGCCCAGCATGTGCAAGGCCTAAGGTTCATTCTCTGGTACCTGAACATCAGTGTGTGTATGTGGGCATGGGCATGTGTCTATATCTTTGATCTGTTCAGTTTTATAGAGAATAATAGCTGACTAACTGTGAAAACTTCATACGTTTTCATTCAAATATAAAACGTGTACTCTTTTGAAAAAAGAATAGTATTCTGATTTAAGCAAAAGGATGAGACCTTTTAGATCAACTCTTTGGAGACATCCAAAACAGGGTGCATTCTTCTCAGGTATGAATTTTAAAGAGCTATTTTGGAGTAGGAACAGAAGTAATATGATCGTCTGTAGAAGCATGTTGATTCAGAACATCGCTGTTCTGGCAAGCAGTCACATCCAAAGATCTTCAAGGTCTATGTGATCTGGTTGGAATACAAACATGCCTTCAATGTAGGAGACATAGGCGAACAAATCTGAGTTCAAGGCCAGCTTGGTATAGAGGAAATATCAGGTAAAGAAAAACTTAGGTCCAGGTGTGGTGGTACATGCCTTTAATCCCAAATGAAGGTAAAGTTATTTTGTAGAAGGAAGCACCCATATTTAAAAGTGATGTCTAATTGAGTGGCAGAAAAGGTGAAAAATCAGAGAAGACTTGACAGAATAGGATATGCCCAACTCTCATGAGAAGAGAGAGGAAAGGGAAGCTACTTAAGAGGCAGTTTTACATAGAGGAGTCAGTGTTACCAGGACTGTGATAGAGAGGTGGGTTGCAGAGAGAGAACCCAGGTGAAGATGGAATGAAGCAGCAAAGGAAAAGGAGCCAGAAGATTATATCAGATTGCTGAGTGAGTCGGAGCCCAAGTAGAGCAACTCCAGGCCTAGAGAGAAGCCGGGAGAAGAGTTTGAACCAAAACAGCTCAGTTGAAACTGCCCGCCCAGAGCTCAGAAAGAACAAGTAAGGGCTAGCTTATTTTATTTTCAAGATGTATTCATTTATTATGTATACATGGTTCTGTCTGCATGTAACGCATGCATGCCAGAAGAGGACACCAGATCTCATTATAGTTGGTTGTGAGCCAACCTGTGTTTGCTGGCAATTGAACTCATGACCTTTGGAAGAACAGCTCTTAACCTCTGAGCCACCTCTATTTTAAGCAGCAAGTCTCAGAGGCTGAAAACATTCTAGGCCTAGGCTAGAGTGTTCCCTGGCTAGAAGCTTCCAGGACGAGGCCTAGGCCAGCAGAAGGAATCAGTAAGCCTCCCAGACAACAGTTGAAACAGAAGAATAAAAGTTACTTTTACAATCATCATTATAAGGCAATATATTTTGCATGGAAGAAAAATAATGATTAATATACTAAATTGGTGTTTTATTACCAGAGCATTTGCTATTGCAGCACCTGTTACAGATGTTTTGGAAGGAGTGCTTGTGTTCCTGAGTCATGGTTTTAGTATTTAGGTATTGTGGTTTTGGTCATTAAAATCTTTCTGCAGTAATGCTCACATCCTCACTGACAAATTTAGAGGTACACTACAACTTTTGTATTTCCCTGCATTGGTAAGCCAGTACACATGTTATGGTAAGAAAATTTTCTTTTGTGGCTTGTTTTTGTTTGTTTTGTTTTTGTTTTGTTTTTGTTTTGGTTTTTCAAGGCAGGGTTTCTCTGTGTAGCCTTGGCTGTCCTGGACTTGCTTTGTAGACCAGGCTGGCCTCGAATTCACAGAGACCTTCCTGCTTCTGCCTCCTTAGTGCTGGGATTAAAGGCTTGTGCCACCACTGCCCGACTGTGGCTTTTTCTTTTTTTTTTTCAGATGAAAATTTAAAAAGTAATATCCTTATGATGTACTTTTGTTATTTAAAACCAGTGTTAAAGTATATTTTCATTTTGTGTTATTCAAATTTTTGTTTACATATTTCATATTTTAAAATGAAAAATCACAATTTGGGGAATATTTTCTGTACATCAATGCGCCTATATAAATGAATATGTTTTTAAAAGCCTGCTTTAAATAATTTGAAGATACTGGGGATACATGTGGTATGATGATAACAGTAAGATCTCAAAACTATGTATTAGTTTATTTATTTATTTTGTCTTAGGTTGGGTTGGCAGTTAAGCTTGGTATGAGCTGTCAAAGTTTAAAATGGTAAGGCCAAATAGTCTCCTACCCTAACCTTAATATCTAGTTGAAATAACTTTTTTTTAACTTCTCCATAAACTTCCAACTTAAATTCAGGTTTAGACTACTAAGTTGTTTGCTGTTTGCTCAGGCATTACATCAGTACAGAACAGGCACAGATAGCATGGAGAAGGAGTCTCTTAATTTGAAAATTCTACCATTGATTTTCTCAAATGGTTTAAACTTTGTCTCTGTCCTCTTCTTCCTCCTCCTCTTTCTTCTCCTCTTCCTCCTTCTCTTCTTCCTCTTCCTCTTCTTCCTCCCCTTCCTCCCCCTCTTCTTCCTCCTCCTCCTCTCTCTCTGTCTCTCTGTCTCTGTCCCTGTATCTCTCTGTCTCTGTCTGTCTCTCTTTCTCTGTGTCTCTGTCTGTCTCTCTCTGTCTCTGTGTCTGTCTGTCTGTCTGTCTCTCTCTCTCTGTTCCTCAATCATTCTGATCTCTATTTTTGCGACAGTATCTCTCAGTGAACTTGGGTTGCACTGATTAGCTGCACAGTGAGCCCCAGACAGCCTCAGATCTACAACTCCCAGCACTAGGATTATAGGTACACACTGCTATGCCTACCTTGTAGGAGTGTGGTGCTCAATGCTTTCTAGACTGAGCCATCTTCCTAGCAACATAGCCTTTTATTCTTCATGGCTAAGATGGATGACAGGTTTTTGTTTTTGTTTTTGTTTTCTCTCCATTTAGTCTTTACTTTGATGGAAATTTTAATCAGTTTTTTCTATTTAAATTACATTTCTGTATTCTTAGAGGTAGGTGTGTGAATATTACCAACTCCAATAAGCCATTTATTTCATTGAAACATAATCTTGCTAAATTATTTGAATTTGGTGGCCCTGAGTCAAATAGGTTAATGCATCATTTTGTTGAGTTTGCTGTGTATGTCTAATGATTATCTTTTCATTTTATGGCAGCATGAGTAGTTAGTTTCCAGTAAGTAGGTTTTACATATTAGTCTATTTATATGGCTCTACTGTTTTTACACATCATGTGTATGTACATATATGTATAGTTTCACATGTCACTTTCTAAGTTTTTAGCCATTACTGCTGTTCTAATGCTTCAGTTAGTTATGCATCAAATATTTGAAAAAGATCTTTCATTTATGAAGATATTATGATGTTTTTCTTTGCAGGCAGGTAGGTTTTAAACCCCTCTCTTTGTATTTTAGACCGGTGCTTTTCAAAATATGGTAACCAGAACAGTGCTGAGGGACAAAATGATTTTCTTTCTCTATGATGAATTAAAGAAACATTCAGAGTAAGTGTCTAGAAACTTACAGTAACCTTACATTGTCATGACATCTAAAATTATGATTAAAACTTTTACCGTATTTTACAAGTTTTACTTTAATACATTGACAGTGTAAAGAGTTTATTTTGAAGGCCACTTTGTGATCTCATTCTAGGAGAATTGTTATAGTCTCAAAATGCCAGTATTAAAATATGGATTAAGGATTAGTAGGCTTAGGGGATACTAGGGTAGTGAGTAGGCATGACTGTAAAGGGGTAATAGCAAGGAGATGTTTGCGATAATTTCTTTATGTTAATATTAGACTATAATATTTTGAAATAGCAGCTTCATATAGATCATGACTTTTGATAGACTCTCTGCTGAGCCTTGTGCATCAGCATGTAAGTTCAGTTTCACTATCTTAGGGACATACTCTCAAGTTTGAAAGCTGACTTCTGAGTTTGCTTATTTTTTCTAAATTTTCTGCATTTGTTTGTATATTGCTTACAAACAAAATATACAAAAACACTATAGTTTATTGGTATTCAAATAGTAAATTAAAATAATTTGCCCATAACTTTTAAATTTGTATCGTAATGTGATCATTTTATCTGGTTTTCCATCCAGCTAGCAAATAGCACTTCTTTCTGTATAAAACATAGTAAATATGACTTTTGTGTCTTTTTGAGTATTACCATTTTTATTGAAAAATTACCATATGTATATTTGATTGTTTCCCCTTCCTTAATACCTACCAGATCCTCCTACCTCCCTACTCACCCAATACTTTTTTATTCTGTCTTTTTTTTTTAGAACAAATAAAAGAAACAAACACAAAACAAGAAGCACAATAAAACTCACAAAAGTGAAAATGAAAAGAAACAAGCTAAAGACCAGTGTCTTAGTTATTACTCTATTGCTGCGAAAAACATGACCAAGGCAACTAAGAAAGAAAGCATTTAATTGGAGGCTTGCTTACAGTTTTAGAAGGTTAGTTTTTTATCATCATAGCAGAGAGGCACACAGTGCTGAAGCAGTAGCTGAGTGCTTTACATCTTGATTTAAAGGTGTCAATCAGAGAGAGACTGGGCTTGGTGTAGCCATTTGAAACTTCAAAACCCACCCTGACTACACGCCTTCTCCAGAATAGCCATACCTCCTAATTCTTCCAAATCACTTCACCAATTTAGGACTAAGCATGAAAACACGAGTTCATAGAGGCCATTCTCAATCAAACTATCACAACTAATAAGGAAAAAATGCAGCACAAAGAAAAATTGAAACAAGAAGTCCACAATATTGTTGGGTTCCTGTTAATTGGCCACAATAATCCTGGCCATAGAGGCCTGACCCAAAATGTGGTTTATAATCCAAATAAGACTCTAAGAGAGAAAACTGATTTTCCCCTTTGTCATCAGATACCAATTGCAGATGGCTTCCTGTTTATTGGTAAGGCCCTGACTCAGTTTCCCCTCTCAATACTGGATCCCCATTTGACTTACATCTGTATAGGTCCTGTTGCATGCTGCCACAGCCTCTGTAAAGGCCTATGTGCATCAGTTTGTTTTATCTGAAAGTTAATGTTTCCTTGGAGTCATCCATTACTGTTGACTCTTATAATCTTTCCTCCTCTTCTGCGTAGATCCCTGAGCATTGGGGGAAAGGGTTTGATGTAGAGCTGATTACTCCAAAATTTCTCACTCTTTGTGGGTCCCATCTTCTGCAGGAAAAAGCTCCTCTGATGTGGTTTACCAAGACATGATTTGTGGATATAGTAGAATATTATTAGGAGTCATTTATTGCCATGTTCCTTTAGCAGAATAATAGTAGCAGTAGGTTTTTACCTAGGTCTGAGTTTGGTAACATCCATAACATTTTTGCCTCTATTATACCAGTATATATCGCAGGCAGGAGTGTTGTTGGTCATAGGGTGAGTAGCTTGGTGATATTAATAATAACCTTTCTTTTCTAGTAGTGTGTAGAGTACCTTCCAGTACCATGAATGCTAGTCAGCAGGGGTTGAAGCTTCTGGTTGGGCACCAGTTTGACTCCTCTGTGCTTGGTGACATAGATAATTGTTATCTTCAGCAAACAGGCTATGTCAACAGGATGTGGAGAGGAAACTACAGTTTAGGCAATAGTCTCTGATGTTTGGGGGTCTCTCTTGGGTTCCTTTGTCCAACAACTCAACAAAATGTAGCCTGTTCCTGGCACCGGAGGGTTTACTTGGTGCTTTAATATGTCTAGTTAGGGCATTGTTTCTCTACCCTGCTTATTTGGCTTATACATTTTCTTGATGTTGAATTTTCTTTATTCTTTCTTTTTTTAGGTTCTAACCCTTTATCAGATGTATAATTGGTAAAGATCTTTTCCTATTCTGTAAGCTGCCACTTTGGTCCAGTGATTATGCCTTTTTCTCTGCAAAAGCATGTTAGCTTTATGAGGTTCCATTTATTAATTGTTAGTTTACTACTTGTGCTATTAGTGACTTGTTCTGAAATTCCTTGTCTGTGCTCAAGAATTCAGACCTATCTTTCACTTTCTCTTCTGTCAGATTCAGAATATCTGGTTTTATTTTGAAGTCCTTTTATATGTTTGAAGTTGAATTTTGTGCGGGGTGATCGATGTGGACTTTTTCCTTCTTCTACATACAGCCGCTCAGTTTGACCAGCATCATTTGTTAAATATGCTGTCATCCCTAGTGTTTATTTTTGGCTTCTTTATCAAATATCAGATGTCCATAGGTATGTGCACTTATACATGGATCTTCAATTTGATTCCATTGATCAGTGTGTTTTTATTCTAATACTGTAGTGTTTTTATTATCGCTCTGTAATACTTTGAAATCTGTGATGGCTATTTTTCCAAACAATTATTTTGTTTCATATTTTTTATTCAAAGTTGTTTTAGCTATACTGGGCCTTTTGTGTTTCCATATAAAATTGAGGTTTTGTTTTTTAAAACTTTCTGTGAATAATAGTGCTGGAATTTTTATAGGGATTACATTGAAGATTTATGTAGATTGCTTTTGGTACGAAGGCCATTTTCACAATATCAATACTACTAATCTGTGAGTATGGTAGATCTTCCATCATCTGATGCCTTCTTCAGTTTCTTTCTTCAGTGTCTTAAAGTATTTATTATTCAAGTCTTTCACTTAACTTGGCTAGAGTTATCCCAAGAGGGTGAAAAATTGAAGCCATTGTGAAAGGTAACTGTTTCCCTGATTTCTTTCTAAGTTTGTTTGTCATTTGTATATAGGAAGGCTGCTGATTTTGTGCGTTAATTTTGTATCCTGCTACTCTGCATTTATCAACTGCAGAGGTTTCCTGATGAGGTTTTTAGGGTCTTTTATGTATAAAACCATATCATCTACAAATAAAGCTACTATGACTTCCTTTTCTATTTGTATCCTCTTGATCTCTTTCAGTTGTGTTATTACTGTAGCTGAGACTTTGTAGAGTGTAGACATCCTTGTTTTGTTCCTGATTTTAGAGAAATGCTTTGAATTTCTTTCAATTTCCATTGTTGTTGGCTATGGGCTTAGTGTTGATGAAATGGTTTTAAGGCTCAGAGAAATTGTAATGCTAGAGTGGGTACTCTGTGTAAAACCTCATCCTTTACCATTGGAAGGCCCTGAAGACATGCCTTTCATTAATCCTCTCAGATGCAAAATGGTAAGAGGTGCATTGGCACGCTTGAAGAGCTTTGTCACCCGTTTCCTTATGCCACACTTTAGATTTGGCAATCCTGATCCTAAGTTGCATGAATTAAATGCTGTGCCCCGAAGTAGCAGGGGCCAGATGACAACACTGAATTGCCAAAGGCAAGGTTATCATAATTATCATAATAAGCAGCAAACACAAAGCAGTGTCCATAATAGCTTAACCCATAATGGTCAGCACAGGCAAAGCAAGTTTTATGGTTGTATGACTCCTACTAGATTTTGGTACTGGCTAATCAATCATGGTGTTTCCAGGCATGACATAAATATAAAAAGCCTACTGCATTTTGTTTGATCTATATAATTGGAAAAATTATACAAAAAATTAAAGACTCCATTGGATAATGGCAAAAGGCAATCTAAGCCAGCGAACCATTTTCCAGACTTGAGTAAGTTTTCAGATCCCCTTCAATGAATGGGTGGCCAGATTCCCTGAGAAAGGACCTTGATAAGATACCTAAGAGTTTTAGTGTTAGCCTTTTTTCCAGTCCTTTCCCAGAGGGACCCATGGCCTTTTATAAGGGCAACTGTATACTGTGGGAAAGGAAACAGACTTTTCAGGGTCTATTGGATATTTGTTTTGAATTGAAGCTGATTCCTGGAGATCGTAAGAAACATGTGACTGTTCATTTAAAGTAGGAGAGTAGGAGCTTATGAAGGCCAGGTGTTTTTGCCTGAAGGTAGTTTGAGCTGAAGTTCATTGGGTCCCCAAACTCATCCAGTGGCTATTTTTCCAGTTCCAGAATATATAATTGATATAAATATACTTAGAAGTTGGCAGAATTCTAGTATTGGTTCCCTGACCTGTGGAGAGAGGACTCTTATGCTTGAAAAAGCCAAATGGAAGCCTTGAGAGTTGCCTGTGCGGGGGATAATAGTGAATCTAAACCAGTAATGAATTCTTAGAGGAACTGTAGAAATTAGTGCCACCATCAAGGACTTGAAAGCTGCAGAGGTGGTGGTTCCACCACATCTCCCTTTATCTCTGCAGAATGATGGATAATGGAGAATGATATTTAACTATCGAAAACTCTATTGAGTAGTGACTACAGTTGCAGCTGCTGTGCCAGATGTGGTGTCCTTACTTGAGCAGATTAACATATCTCCAGGTACATGGTATGCAGCTTTGGATCTAGCAACTGCCTTATTCTTGGTACCTGTCCATAAGGACTACCAGAAGCAATTTACTTAAGTTGTCAAGGCCAGCAGCATACTTTTACAGTTTTATATCATGGATATATGAACTCTTCAGCCTTATGTCGTACTTAGAAGGTTATTTTGATTTTCTGTCTCTTCCACAAATTATCACATTGGTTCATTATACTGACAACATTATGCTGATTGGTCCAAGTGAGCAGGAGGTAGCAGCCACTTTGGACTTGTTGGTAACACATGCACATCAAAGGATGGGAAATAAACCCAGCCAAAACTCAAGGGTCTTTTGTCTCAGTGAAATCCTTAGGAGTCTAGTGGTGTGGGGCATACAGAAATATTCCTTCTAAGGTGAAGGATAAGTAATTTATTGTACCTAACAACTAAGAAGTACAGCTTTTGCTGGGAATTTGAATTCTATGCACAGTGCTCACTTGGGTATGTTAATCCAGCCCACATACCAAGTAATTGGAAGAACTGCTGCCTTGGAATGGGCCTGAAACAGGTGAAGGCTCTTCAACAGGTCCAGGCTGCAGTTCAGGCTCTACTACTACTCAGGCCATTGCTCCAGCAATCCCAATGGTACTTGGGGTTTAAGTAGTGCTTCCTTATCTACACCAAAACCTTTCATGAAAAATATTCTAACAATGAACATCGTTAGAAAGTTAGAAAGGAATAAAATGAATAGAGAAAACGAAATTTAGTTTTACTTTGCAATACCATAGCTAAGCCACTATTAATATTTGTGTTTATATAATTTGTGTAGCATTTTTAATTCAGTGCTTATTGAAGCTTGATGTATATTTGAATATTCTATATAATTTGTTAAAAAGAGAATAGACAACTCATACCAGTTGTTTATGCCTTACGGTATTTCAACAAATATTAAGGATAATTGCAACAAACACTTTTTTTGATGCATTCCTTTGAACTAATAGAATACTTTTTCATACTCTTAATTAAAATGTGTGTGTGTATGTATGTATGTCTATATATATATATCTATATTTTGTACTTTTTTGAGATAAGAGTCTTATAGTCCAGGCTAGCCTCAAATTTGCAATCCTCCCATCTCCTTTGCTTTTTGTGTGCTGGAATAACATGTATAAGACAACAAAACAACAAGAAACATAATTTATGTGGTAATTTATTCTTTATAAAATGTTTTTCAGATCAGCTCTGCATTTTAAAATCAATCTCTCTCTCTCTCTCTCTCTCTCTCTCTCTCTCTCTCTCTCTCTCTCTCTCTCTCTCTCTGTGTGTGTGTGTGTGTGTTGTTGCTCAAGTGCTTGGGATTGAACAGATTATCAAGGAATAATATGGTATTTTAGTATATGTGTATGTTGTGTATTAATTCAGTCAAGTGTATACTATGTTTTAAAAATATTTATTTATTGTGCCTGTGTTTACATATGTTTAGGTTGGAGGACAATTTGAGAGAGTAGTCAGTTCTTTTCTTCTACTATATATGCCCTAAAATGGAGCTCATGTTGTCAGGCTTGGTGACAAGTAACGTTATTTGTTAAGCCATCTTGATGTCCCATGTATTATTTCTTTATAATGAAAACATTCAGTCCTGTTAGCCTTTTTGAACTGTGTGATATATTCTTGTTATCTGCCGTCACCCTCTTTTGTGAAAACACAGCTCATGAAGGTCCTTCCTACTTGAGTAGCTTTTGCAATCACTACTGGGAAAAGGAGCCCCGAGTTTTTTCTGACTCTCTCCCTTGCTGTGCTACCCACCCGTCAGACACTACCCATGCACATACAAGCAGCACTAAGTGTTCTCAGTGGGTTCGAAACAAAACAAAACAAATCACATGAAGTTTGGAGAGAGAGTGGAGGATATTTAATCAATATTTGATTATTTTTAATTTTTGGGTCTCTACCAATGGAAGGTCCAAGAACTCAGTACACCAGGCTGTTCTTCAGTATATGCCAGAATCTGATGAAGTAGGTGCTGATGCCAGTAAAAGAATAGGCTTCTCAGCAAGAGGGAGAGCAAGCAGGCAAAGACAACAAGCTTCCTTCTTCCATGTCCTTTATTTAGGCTGCCAAGTAGAAAGTGTAGCCCAGAATAAAGGTTCCTCCTCCTACCTCAACTGATCTGAATTAAAAGTGGGTTTTCCTACTTCAAATGATTTAGTTAAGAAAAAGTCTCTCACAGTGTACCCTGCCACTCTTAGTCAAGTTGATAAGCAAGAATAGCCATCTATTCTTTTAAGTTATTTTAAATTTTTTTTTTTTTTTTGGTTTTTTCGAGACAGGGTTTCTCTGTGTAGCCTTGGCCATCCTGGACTCACTTTGTAGACCAGGCTGGCCTCGAACTCACAGCGATCCGCCTGCCTCTGCCTCCCGAGTGCTGGGATTAAAGGCGTGAGCCACCACGCCTGGCTACTTTAAATATTTTTTTGTTTTTAACTTTCTGTGGTTGTATGTGCCTATGCATGCAAGTGCCTCAGAAGGCTAGGGGCATTGGAGTTGGAGTTGTATAGGTGTTGTAAGCTGCCTGTTTTTTTGTGCTGAGAATGGAACTCAGGTCCTTGAAAAGCTGTGCGCTCTGTTAACCATTGAACTGTCTCTTCAGCTCCTCAAGTAAAGTTTAATAATAGTAAATACTGTTTCAGAAAACATGTGATAGTTTTAAGGCAAAATATACAGAACTAAAGGTTGTATATATGGTATAGCAGAACATTTTATATTTTTGAAAACTTTGATAGCTATAAAATTAAAACCATTTTAATGACCATTTTACTGTTTTGTTTTGGGTATTTTGATTTTTTTGTTTGTTTTTTGTTTTGTTTTTGTTTTTTGAGACAGAGTTTCTCTGTGTAGCATTGGCTGTCCTGGACTTGCTTTGTAGATCAGGCTGGCCTCAAACTCACAGCGCTCCGCCTGCCTCTGCCTCCGGAGTGCTAGGATAACAGGTGTGCACCACCACGCCCAGCTCCGTTTTACTGTTAATTACTGTTTCTAAAAGTATTTCTAACTTCAGAGTTAACTAAGTGAAGAACAAAGAGCTGAATTTTATGGATAAATCAGGAAGGTTTCAAGAATATTATATTATATGGAATGCATGAGAAACTAGATAAATGTTCAGTAAAGACTAATTTACGTATCACTTGTAGATTGATGACTATGGTATGTTAATTAGAATGTGACCAAATTCTGATTGTAAAGATAAGTGATCTCATTGTGCTTTCCAAGACTTCGAGGTTTTCAAATTTAAGAACACTTAAATTTAGATGTCAGCCAGTTATTTTGTCATTCATAAATATTTTTTTTCTTCATATCTGAAAGTTAGCTAATTGTTACAGCTTGTATGTCATCTCCAATAGAGGAAGCTCAACTTTAAGGCTGAAATTCTGAAACTTGACATAATATGTGACTAATACAGTTCACTTCCCATTATTTTGTGGACTCATAAAATATGGCTTCTACGTGAATGAAATGCTGTCCGTATTAACTAAAGTTATCTTTGCTGTTGTCCCACTGCAGAAATTTTCTAATGGCTTGCTGAAGATAGAAGAACCATCAGAAAGGCTAAAGTACAGTCATACTGTAAGTATCTTTTTGAAAAAGAAGTTTAAGAATATTTCATGTCCATTTGTTTTGGAGGAAATACATTAAAGATATATGCAAAATATAGAGGTGGATATTATAATCATCTTAATAATTTATAAGAACTAATCCTGTGTTGCTTTTAAAAATTGAAAATGTGTTTTTAATGTATTAAGATGAGGATTTTTCTAATAGCATTGAAAAATATTTCTAATTCTAACAAGGATTGATCTATTCTGTGTACATTTGCTTATTTAAAACTATCAGAATCTAGAAAATCATTGTAGTTTTATAGGTTGTGATTTGTTTGGGTGGCTTATTGTTTAGGTTATTTTGCAGAATTATTTATTTGCTGATTTATTTATGTATTTCATTATTTATTTATTTGATTATTTAGTAAATTATTTATCTGATGAATTATTAATATGTCTTCATGACATGCTTTAAATTATTTATAACTTAATTTTGAGTTTATTGCTTTTAGACGCTGCATTGTTACTGACTAGTTTTGATTTTTTTTCTTTGTGGTTCTTGAAAATTAAAGTATTAGCTCTAAGGCAGAAAGCATATTCATTCCAATGCCAGAGACTTCTTTTTATTTTCACTTTGTTGGTAATTGATGACAGTGATAAGATTTTAGCTTTGCTTCGTTGTTCAGCATTAAATTTATCCTTTTAGGGTTATCCAAGTGTGATAAAGTGTCAGGGTATTGTAGATGTGGTCATTGTGAGTCAGTTGCTGATTAATGACACATTGTTTCATGTGTAAACAAAAATGGAACTTGTTAAACCTAGCTCCACATTATTTTATGTCTCTCTAAAGGCAGGTCTGCGTTTCTAACTTGGTTTAGGATAAATGGTGGAACTATTTGATTTTAGTACCAAGTCTGCTTTACCACTGGAATGCTTTTAGGAAAGTTTACAGAATTGAATTGGAACTTAGATTTGGATCCTTTCTTTGTTTAAAGTCTATTCTGTGGGTATTTGGAAAGCAGCAAAATGTTTATATAAATTTTATATCACTCATAATGACATTTAATTCCTGTGTATTACAAATGTATGTTAATAAATTAAGCAATTGAATATCACTTCTGTTTCAGTTTCATAATGGTGATTATGAGAACTTTCCTTGAGTAATTTATGAATAGGTAAATAGATAAACAGTCACTTGAACAAAGGCATGCCATGTGTGCTACATGGTTTTCATTGCTAGTTTCCTGACGTAAATGACTATGTGTTGTACAGTTTTTACACTTGGAAGAGAAGCTACATTGTATATCTCAAGTTGAGATGCTATGACTTCTATAGATAGGTTCTATTACAGAATTGTCAATTATGCACATATATCTAAATTTCTTATTTTGACATAGGAATATATTAATATATTTATGGAATGCTAACAAAATTGTACAAGTAATCATTCCTTTGATGATGCACATGTATGCACAATTACACAAGTGTAGGCATCTGGGAATTTCTTTTGACAGTAAGATGATTTGAAGAACTTGTTTTAGAAAAGAGACTAATATAGCCTATTACAAGTAGTTTTATTCACTTATTACCATATGCTGCCCAGTGTTCACATAGTTTATTTGGATTTCTTGACTTTCCAAATGAGGTGACTACTGTGTGGTGGTGTGACTAGGAATGGCCCCATAGGCTCATGTGTTTGAATACTTGGCTTACAGGCAGTATCACTATTAGGAGGTTTGCCTTTTGGGGGTAGATTTGGCCTTGTCGACGAAGTGTGTTCCTGTGGAGGTGGGCTTTGAGGCCTCCTATATCAGGTCTGGCCAGTGTGATCCAGTCATCTTCTGCTGCCTGTGGATCAAGATGTAGAACTCTTAGCTCCTTCTCCAGTACTATGTCTGCCTGGACACTGTGTTTCCTGCTGTGATGATAATGGACTAAACCTCTGAATTTGTAAGCCAGCCCTAATTAAATGTTTTTATAACAGTTACCATGGTCATGGTGTCTCTTCACAGCAATGGACACCCTAACCAAGACACACTGTGATTGTAAGTTTTTATTTTGAGGATAAGGAAATCAAGAGTTGGAGATGTGAAGCAACTGGCTCATTGTCATATAGCTGAAAGTAAGTTGAGGCTATAGATAGTATAATACCGTATTTAACTAGCGATCTCTCCACATGCTATAGGATTTGTTTGGTTGCCTGTCTCTTAAAAGCTTAGCTTGCCTGGTATATTTAGTTTGTGTTATATTTATCTTTCTTTAACAGTAGAAACATACTTGAGCTACTTTGATTTTCTGATTGGATTCTTACAATCTGTATTGTTAAACAGAACTGCATAATTATATCTCTGAGATCTTGTGTATTTGCCTGTTAGATAATGAATACTAAGTACAGAGCTTTGACAGTTAAACTCAGGACCATTCACAGGGCTCTATTTGTACAAGAATGATTTGTTCATAAGGATATTTTTAAGACTAGACACATATATTTAAAAGGATGACTGATGTTTAGGTTTCACATACATGACCACATACTATGAAGTTCAACCTCAATATAGTGCTTATTATACAAACATTTTACCATGTTCATAAACAAGATAAAGCAATCATTTTAGCTTCTAACACATCTACTTATTTTTGAGCCAGAGTCCCATTATCTAGCTCAGGCTGGCCTGGAATTGGTTAACCTCCTTTTTAAGCCTCTCAGGTGCTGGGATCAAAGGCATGCACCATCATGCCTAGTTTAATATTGTTTTTAATGCACATATAATTATCTATTATGAGTCTCAGAGAGTAAGAAAAGCTGTCTGTTTGTGTGAGGCTGATGGGGAAGGGTCTCTACAACTCTTATTTGCTACCTGAAAACAGGGAGCTCTCCACCCTGGATCTTAAATAAGTACGCCAAACATATCAGAAAGCAGATGAATTAAACAGCAACAGTGTTGTAGGTTAATGTGAATGCCATAGCAAGCAGGGTAGGATATTCACAGTTGTAAAGTTAGAAATATGATTTCAAAAATATTATGAAATTTTCTGCAGTTGGCTTGGTGATATGAAATATTTCCATTGCCGTGATGACAGTAATTTTGTCTCTTTACCTCAGAGTAGTTTCAAAACTGTTATTTGTCAGGATGGAAGGTTGTAGAGTGGAGCCTTACTGGATTCTCCCAGTCTGTTGAGCAGGACTTTGACTTGACATACAATATCATTAAACTTGTTTTCTTGTATAGATAAAACTAATTTTTATTATGGACCACTATTTGTCTTTTGTTTGTTTTACACCAACCAATGTGGTTGGTGGCTATGTCTTTTGGGAAAGACTGATACCATACTGCTCTTGGAACCTATTTACTTTTTCTTTTACTTGTTAATTTATGCCTTTTTCCTATTAATATAGAAGTGAGGTAATATTTATGTGATAGCCATGTTTACATTTTTTGATTGAAAATTATTTTTGGTACAAAATGGTTTTTGGTTTGTTTGTTTTGTTTTGTTTCTAAGATGGGGTTTCTGTGTGTAATAGCCCGGCTGGCCTGCACTCATTTTGTAGATCAGGCTGGCCTCAAACTCACAGAGATCTGCCTGCCTCTGTCTCCTGAGTGCTGGGACTACAGGCGTGCGCCACCATGCCTGGCTCACACAAAATGTTTTGTTCATATTCTTTCCCCTTCTCTGAGTTTTATCAGATCTTAGATCCCTATTTAATTTCATGTTCTCTCTTACAACAAAACAAAACCAAGAAAATGAGACAAAACACAAAACAAAAACCACTAAACTGTAACAAAAATAGCATACATAAAATTTTTTTTAAAATTTTTTTATTGGTCTGCCCTGGAAAGTGGTGGTGATATACCCAGTGACACTCCATTGGAGGAAATTGATTTTCTCTCTCTGAGCTTGTATTAATAATAAATACCTTCTTGCTTGGATGTGGGACTTTATGGTCATTTCCCTTTCTTTGTGCTAGAATTTGTCTGGTTTGGACATGTGCATGCTGTCAGCCTTTGAGCTCATATGCACATCAGTCCAATTGTGTGTGGAAGATGCTGTTTCCTTGGAATTGTCCACTACCTCTAGCTCTTACAATTTTCTGCCTCCTCTTTCACATAGATCCCTGAGCCATGGTGAGATGGGTTTGATAAAGACATCCCAAATTAGTGCTGAGTGCTTAGAGCTCATTTTCAAGGTGAAAGCAAGTCAAAGGGTATTATTATTATTAGGAATAGAAAGATAAGCAGGCAGAGTAGACCCCAGTGAAGCAGACAGTTGTAAATTTTTCTTTATATCAACTATTGCAGCATTTTTGTGCTTCATTTTACCTCACAAGTCTGTTAGTTGACAGAGTATTTTATATTGAATTGAAAGCTAATCCTATTTGCCAAACCTTCAGCATTTACACTTTTGTTGAATGATCTAGTGATCTTATATTTTTTCTTTAAAAGCTGTGTATCAAATATGTTGATAAAGTTGGCAGTTTTACAAAAATATTTTTCAAAACTATTTTCTGAGAAAAATTTTGTGTGAGAAAATAGAAATCTCTGAGAGTGTAGTTTAAATTTTCTCTCCTCCCCAAACTCTTTCCTCTTATGGCAAGGTTATTATTAAGCTCCAATTAGAATCTAAAAGCTTACTTTCTAGCTTGTCTTTAGATTATAGATGACTTAGTAATTTTAACTAGGTAACCATAGAGGTATGTTTATATATTAAAAACTCAAAAGAAATCCTTTAGCAATGATTCTTACACATTCATGTATATAATATCAGAGCTCTTTTCTTTAGAAAGGCCTATTTACACCTAGTATCAAATGAAAAAGGTGTTTGTACATTCTACCTTAGTTTTGTCACAGTATGAAGCATTTCCTGAAATAATGGTGTACTTCTAAGAATGATAATATGGCTTATGTTTTAGGTCCTGTATAATTATGACAAATAAATGAATGGCCAGAAAGCACAGGAATAAAGCACAGAGTTCCTATTAATATTCCACTAATATTACACCCATTTTGTAGTGAAGTAGTTTGGGTCTCTGCACTGATGCGATGTTTTGTTTGAAATAAAGTCTCAGTGTGTAGTCCCTGCTGTCTTGAAACTCACTGTGTGGACCACACTGGCTTTGAACTCGGAGATCTACCTGCCTCTGTCTCTCTAGTGCTGGGATCTCAAAGCATGTGCCATCATACCCAGCTTCTGCACTGATGTTTTAGGAGAGGAACTAAGTTGTTCTTGTGTTAGAATAAGGTTTTCTCCATTTAGCTGCAAATTTGGTGTTACTGTTTATGTGAATTCTGGACTTACTAAATGAAACCTTAGTAAATTTAGACTTTGTAAAATTTAAGGAAGGGGAACCTTTTTATGCTCTTGGATTTCTTAGGTCTCTTACTACTGATATGTAAGACTTTTTAATATTAAAAAATGATAGTTTTGAAATGCAATTTTTAGGATTACTGTGTTGGTATTTATGTTGCTCATAGAAACAGTAAAACCAAACACTAGCAACAAAAAAGACAGGAGTACAACTTGTAAGTTAAATTATATTATCATGGCATGCTTATAGATATGAAGTATAATTTACTAGATCCTATGTTCAACTTTAAATTCACTATCTATATAGAAGTTGGAGTTGGAGTATTAATGAGATCAATTCAGTTCCACATCATTGTCTATCGATGAAGGAAGTCAAGGGAGGAACTCAAAGAGGGCCGGAACCTAGAGCTGATGCAGAGGCCAAGAAAGAATGCTGGTTACTGGCTTGATTTCCATGGCTTGCTCAACCTACTTTTTCTTCCTTCCTTCCTTCCTTCCTTCCTTCCTTCCTTCCTTCCTTCCTTCCTTCCTTCCTTTTTTTCTATGGTTTTTTGAGACAGGGTTTCTCTGTGTAGCCTTGGCTGTTCTGGACTAGCTTTGTAGACCAGGCTGGCCTCAAACTCACAGAGATCCTCCTGTCTCTGCTTCCCAAATGCTGGGATTAAAGGCATGCACCACCACACCCGCTCAGCCTGCTTCTTAAAGCAGCCAGGACCAGGGATGATGCCCAGGGGTAGCATCACCCAGGGCGAGCTGTGCTTACTTACATCAATCATCAATCATGAAAATGTCTCACAGTCTTGAACACACACCAGTGTAGTAGGGTATTTTCTCGGTTCAGGTTCCCTCTTTCCAAATGACTAGCTTATGTCAAGTTTACATAAAGCTAGCCCACGCAGTCCTCATTTTTGTGTGGGATGCACATTACTGACTGAGTAATCTCCCTATTCGCTTTGTAAAAATCTTATAAATACAGTGCTCTTTTCCTTCCTTCCTTCCTTTTTTTCAGTTTCTCAGCATTCATTGTTAACATTTGCCATCTTGTTTCTGCTTCTCCTCTCAGTGTATGTAGGCTCAGTGCACACTGGAAGCAGAGGCTGGTGGATTTCATGAATAATCTCAGTAGGCAGTGAGTACTTGAGAAACAGCTTTGCCTGCAGACAGTTTCAGTGATACAACTCGTTTAAATGTGGAGAACAAAGGCTATTTAAACCTTTGGGGAGAGAGGAGAGGCTTTCAGGGTATATGTGTATATCATTGGTTGGGGCCCAAGGTGCTGGGAATACCTTATTTGTTTGAAGAAGAATGCCAGGTGCTTGCTGGACATGACCTTACCAGGAGAGAAGTCTAACCTGTAACCTGGCCGCCTGGCTACATGACCACCTCAAGGGTGGCAGAGGTGGAGACTGTAAAGCTGCATGCACCGGAACATGCAGGCCCAGGGCAGAGAGAGAGAGAATGGTCCGATTCCTGTTAGTCTCAAGACAAGATTTTCATGGTTGGACTTAGCTCAACCTCACTCTTGCTCAGGCTATCTCCTCTGGTACAGGGCTCCCTGGCCCAACAAACATTAAGTTTTTATCATTCTAGCTTTTGCAATCTGTGTCACTGCAATTTCTGTTCTTGTTTATACTCTATCTTTAGAAGACATTTTCATTTGGAAAGCAAGGTGTTTGGTTTGGAGATGTTGTCACATTCTTTTCATTCTCCTTTAGCTTTCTTACTTGGAGATGTACAATAGGGTGGCAGCCACTGTACATGTGCAGTTGTATTTTTACTCTAGATAAGTGGAATGTTTGCTTCTCATTGTCCTTTACATACTATTTTACGACTTAACTTTAACAAAATATTAGTCTAATTTCCAAAAACTAATTTTTTATCCTTCCTTCTTTCCTTCCTTCCTTCCTTCCTTTCTTTCTTTTCTTTTTTTGTTGTTCCCACTCTGTGTGTGTGTGTGTGTGTGTGTGTGTGTGTGTGTGTGTGTGTTTGTGTGTGTGTGTTTGTGTGTGTAATAAATTATTAGGTATCCTTTTAATGGGGTTTGACCCATGCTATTGTTGTTATGTAACACTATTTTTGATGCCACCCATCATGCAAGGTACAAGTTCTTGAAAGTTTTCTTTGGTTCTTCAGTTATCTTACCATACAACCCTCCCCCCTTTTTCTTCCTAGTTGTGTACAGTGAACTTTGTTGTTGGTATTTCAGAGAGAATACAGCTTACTAAGCCTGCTTCCTTCTTCTGAGGGTTTGGGATGGAAATAGTGAAGTGAAATGCTGGATGTGTTGGGGTTGAGTACCAGCAGGAACTTTCCAGCATTGAGGGCCTCTTCTATCCTCTTGGGCTCTTGCTGGAGCGATGATCAAGGCCTTCTTATTCTTTGAAGATTATGTGGCCCTTGAGATTTACCATCCTGTTTCTAAAGGCAAAATTCTAATCATACCAGGAAATGAACTTGACAAATGGTCATTGATGCAGCATCAAAAGGAGAGGAGGGGTATCGCTGTGACAGTCTGGTCCTCAGTATAACCCAGGATTCCCTGAGGAGGGCCCTTTGATGTTTGCTTCACCACCTTCTTGATGCCATTGTACTTGTCAGCTTTCTCCAAATATCAGGTCAGATTCACAATGGGCATATTGTGGGTGGGAACACAAAAGGCCATGCCAGTGGAAGCAATGAGCTTCCTAGTCAGCTCTGAGATGCCCTTGTCCTCTGCCTTGGCAATGTCAGTGATGATGGTCTATGCTATCACACCATAGTTTACCAAAGGGGCCATATATTTCCTTCTGAGTGGGGGTTGCTATATGACTTGTGATCATGAACTTTTAAAAACGCCAAAGTTACCATGGATGACATTGGCCAGGTGGTTAAGCAGTTGGTTGTTCAGGAGGCTTTGCTAATAATTTTGAGTGAGTTTTTGTACTTTCATTGTTTATCTTCATCAAAAATAGAGGGAGGCAGAGATGATGACCCTTAGATTCCACCTTTCAAGAAGGCAGGCCCCCACTGTCTTTGTGACAGTGAAGACATTCATAAACTCCTGGGTTTCAGCACCAGTTTAACAATTTAAAAATAAAATAAAATACCAGGCAACAGATATTAGATGAGAAGTTTATTAAATGACAATGGGGAGAGAAGAAAAGGGGGAGGAGGGGAGAGAGAGGGAGAGAGAGAGAAAGACAGAGAGAGAGAGAGAGACAGAGGGAGAGAGAGAGAGAGACAGAGAGAGACAGAAGGAGGTAAGAGAGAGAGTCACGAGGAGGGTTTGGCCTTTTATAATCTTGGGTAGGGACATGCCTCCATGGTAGGTAGGCAGTGACATCACAGGTAGGCAGAGTGAAGCAGAATTCAGTATCAGAATTTAATATCAGTGGAGTTTTGCTCCTCAAAGTGGAGATAGCCTTCTTATTTATGGTAGGCGTCCTGTTCTCATCCTTGACTGTGCTGTGCAGTTTTCCACGGGTGGGCTCATAGTGGAATATGCAGAGAGTGTAATGTGGCAAGTATCTACACTCTAATCTTGGCTATCCTGTCTCAGGTCCAAAGCTGGCACCGCATGGGAAGATATGGCTGTTTCTGTAAAGATGACTAGCAGATAACGCCTCATACTGTCTACATAGCTTACTAGAGTGCTTATTATACTACATTATAATTTTATTGGTTTTTATTTTAGTAAGAACAAGAGTTGCATTATTTTTATTAACATCTATGCATAAAATAATAGTGTTTCTTTAATGAAGAAGAGCATAAACAAAATAGAGATATGAGGTAGATAATAGGTAGCAGAAGTATACTTTAGTAATAAAGGTTAAATTATTTTTTATTTTAATCCTATTTATATTAGTATTTGGTAGATGTAAAAATACAAAATGTTAATGCTATTATCTTAGGGTTACTAAAGTCATGTCTTTAAGTTGAGGCTTAATTGCAAAAGAGTCAGGAGAGTTTGCTTTTGAATTAGTGCTTTGATTTAAATGTGCCTCAAAGTTCTGTATTTGAAAACTTAATCCTCCGTGCAGTAGTATTGGGAAATAAGGTTCTATGGTAGACACATGTCATGCGGGCTTTACCCTCATTAAGAGATTAATGACATTATGACAGAAGTAGGTCCTTTAAATGAGAATTGGATACTTATAAAACAGATTTGGCTATTTTTTTCCTTTCTCATATCCTTCAGTTAGCCAAATGAGTGCTCATTCATTATAAATTATCCAGTCTCGGGTAATCTGTTCAAGCACAAGAAATTCAATTAAGATAAGAAACATTATTTTTCATGTATATAAAAGCTATAGTATATTGATAAGACTAGGTAAGAAATATAGTAGTTGATTTTATGTGTTATGATCAACATAGCAAAATTCTAGAAGGAGGAAAAGAGTGAAGATGTCTTGCATTATTAGCACAGTATTTCAATCATCTCTTGTAATAACAGCATTATCTTTTTATCTTACGAAGAGGTATATTTTCAGACTTAAGAATCTGAATTTTACGTATAATCTTCTAAAAGATACTTGTCATTCTCTTGAGTAGAGATGTTATCATTTCCCCTAGCTTGGACCATTGCTCTTGAATCACCTTCAAGAGATCCTTTGGATGGAACCTACTAACATTTTCTTAGAGAGGGGAAGGGAGGATCTTTGATTCACAGTTCTTCAGAGGATCTTTAGGAGGATCCCCTTTCCAGGGTATGTAAGATGTAAGATGTAAGTTGTTTGGTGTAGGGACTCTTTTTGTAGTATAGATGGTCATAAATTACCTGGTGGGGCTCTTTAGTGGTATTGCTTTTCATTAGTCTTTCATTATGCAATTGATTGTTAAGTTGCCTGGGGGACTTTCTGGTGGTAGAGCTGCCTATGAATTATCCATGCTCTTCTAAGTAACCTCATATTGGTTCACCATGCTGGCCTTGGCCTTTGATCTGCAGTGCCCCATTGGAGGTATATAAGTATTTATTTGCATCTCCCCACAAAATGTCCCATGATACCATTGTAAGAACCTGTTGCTTCTTTTTGGAGGTTTTCCTTTAACAATTGTCTTAAGTTGTATTGATTTAAATGAAATAGGAAGTAAAAAAATTCTTTTAATTTAAGCTCTTTATACAAATAATGGCAGGTAAAAGGTATACCATATGCCTTATTCCTCAAGGTAAAAGACTCAAAAGAACAAGAAATGTCTCCAATCTGTTACTGATATTTTATTGATGGCAGGCCCAAATGAGTTCAGCTACTGCTGTGGCTTGAATGATTTTAAGAATTCCTTTTTCTGCAACCATATATTTTGATGAGAATTTGATATTAGTATTTTTCAAGATACCATTAGCTATATACTGTCATTTTTAAAAATTAAAATTGGGCTAATTTTACCCTATAGACTTACTGAAGTTAATTTTGAGTATACCAAGTTCCTATTTTACACCATCTCTATCATTCCATATCCCGAAGTTTCTCCGTTTCCTTATCTTTGTACTCCATTGCCTCTATTAGGATATACTGAGCCCAGTGTACATAAAAACTTCATGAGAAACTCCAGGATTTAGGAATAACTAGTGTAATTATTTTACTGTATAAATTTTAAAATATCTGCAAAGCCTCTTTGCATAACCAGTGTGATTACTTCATTGTTTCAGTTTATGCCAGTCAGAGCTGATAGAGTCTGAGCACACTCTAGCATGTGTGTAAGATGAGTCACAGCACTGGACAGTGTACCTCAGATAGAAAATGGCACCGTAAGTTGAATATGACTTCTTGTTTAAGTCAGGAAGTTTTTAAATCAGATGGCTGCTAATGTGTGCTAGTTTCTCTGACAATTAGCAGTATTTCTGTTATTTCCTTCATGGTGACAAAAATAATTTAGTTTATGGGAGAGTAACCTGTGTGCTATTTGTTTATTTATCTGACCCATACAAGTACTTGTGTTACCTTCCAGGGGTCTTGTTTGAATTTTTTTTTTTTTTTCCAATTAAATAGTTAAAGGGCAGGAAAAGAATCTTAGCAGGCAGCAGCAGATGATAAACTTCATTAAGGGTGAAGAACTGTGCACACATACACACATAGAGGGCAAGGCCTACAGAGCAAGACTCCGGTAAAATAGATGACAAATCTGCTTTTCTCCTGGAGGGCTGGGGCTTTAAGTGCTTCATGGGCTGGGACGAGTCTCTTCCTTTAAATTAGAATTGGCTAATTTTGAGATGCAGATACGCTCACAGCTTGGGGTAGACATGTCTGGCTCCAGCCTTGAACTTATCTGACCAGACTGGGCCTATCAGCCTGAAGGGAACCCCCTCCTGGCTGGAGAAAATGCCCTTCAGACCTTCTTTGTCATTAAGAGGGTGAAGAAGCTTGAAGTAAGCCCTCTGCACTTAGCTTTCTATCTTCCTGCCTGCGAAGAGTCTGCCTAATTTTTTGCTTCCTCACTTCATCTGTGCACAAGTAAGATGTAAGTTTGCTTATTGTTAACGGTATGATACACTCCCAGGTAGTTACGTGCTCTCAGTTAACAACAATGAAATCATGATTGAAAATGGTATACTTTTTAAAACATTTAGGAAAAAAAAATATCATGCCAGCTAGATATTAGACTTTTATTGTTTTTATTCTCACTGAAAGGATTTCTTACTGACATTAAAAGAAAAGATTAGATAGATTTGGGCCATTTCCTATGTATCAGTAGTTTCAAGAAGCTGAGAAATGTTTATGCTGTGTAATTGCATACAGTTGCTTCTGTAACAGTGAAATATATTATGTACCACACTGGCCTTTGTTCTGGTCATAAATGTTGACTGACACTCATCAAGACTAGCAGGCTTACACAAAACTGGATTTAGAATGAGATTTCTGTTCTCTCTATAGCATTAATAAACACTCTTTAACACCATTATGAGATTTGGGGGAAATATTCTTTGATTTTCACACTAATTTTCTCTTTGAACTTTACTAGAGTTTGTAATTTTCTCATAAACCAACTTTTATAATACTTACTAAAATATTTTAAATGATTCTTATCTTGTTGTTTATTAAGTTTAATTTGTGTGAAGTTTCCCACGTGTTTCATCTTTAATTTCTCTTGCTCTTCCTTTTTGAGGGTGGCAATGAATAGTTTTTTTGAAGTTGTGTGACAGGTTCCATCCCAGCCCTCAGTTACAGCCAATCCACCCACCATAGCTTTGGGTTTATAGTCTAGTCTGAGTTTAGAGTCACTTTTTGGTCAGGTGCATAGGAACCCACAGTTCCTTTCTTTCCTTGGCTAAGCAGTTTTTTCCACCATCCCCTTAGCTTATTACATGAGGATCTTGGAATCCCACTGCATCTGTCCTGTGTCACTTGATAGACATTTGTGTTTACATATGGTCTGATAATCCAATATTTGGAAAATATTCCTGTTGTGTGTTTTATAGCACTGAACCTATCAGAGTTAAAATGTGGTTTGGATGCAAAGGAAATAATGATTGAAACCTAGAGAGTTGGTAAATTATTTCTTCTGGCCCAGAGCAAGCTGAGAATCTGAGTGATGACTAGTGTCACTCACTTGTGGTAGTGCTGCTTGTCATTCTGATTATTTTACATGGTTTTGTAATACACCTTAGCACCTGCTGGCTGGCTTCATACCCTCCCTAGTGCTGCTGCAGCTTATTTAAGCCACTGTCAAAGGAAAAGGCGAGTTTCAGGGAAGTTTATTTAGATTAGAAAGGAAACTACTCTTAAGTCAGGTGATGGTGGTGGTTCTTCTTCTTCTTCTTCTTCTTCTTCTTCTTCTTCTTCTTCTTCTTCTTCTTCTTCCTTCTTCCTTCTTCCTTCTTCCTTCTTCTCTTCCTCTTCCTCCTCTTCTTCTTCTCTTCTGTTTGGTACTGTGATACTGTGAAAGGATGTTTTGTTACTTGCTAGGGAACCTAGATTATACATACTACTTTAGCCAGTAAAGACTGACTTTATGTTGGTATTAAATTTAAATACTTGAATTTAGTTTCTTTATTATTCTCTTAAAGAGATAATTAATATGCCAATTGAATAGAAAGCCACTGCTACCACTTGGCAAGGCTATCTTCTTTTTAATGGCTAAGGTTTATAACTGGTATTCTGAAAAATATATTTCTGAAGTGATCCTGACTCAGCTCCCGAGATTCTCTGAGAGGCAGAAAAAAGTTGGTAAGAAAGCACAGTTTTCCCTGGTCTAGTTGTGCTGGTCAGGTGTGCATGCTTTGTGAGTGGAATGAGCTCTTCTGTTGCTGTCGGGGTTGGTAATAAGTTGGTTGGTAAGGGTAGTTGAGGATTGTTACAACCATATGCAAAGCAATAATGTTGGAAGTGGTCCTGTGTACAGAGTGTTTTAACTTCCTGACTTGCTTCTTTTCATCAAACATTTATTAATCTTGGGTGCCAGCCCTCTGGGAACAGCTAACTACTACTGTGTATAACAGCCTTTTAAAGAGGGGAATGTGCCTTGAACTATTGAGAGCATTTGCAAGGATTCATTTATTTTATATAATAACTCAGTATTGCCATCTATATTACTCCTTTTTTTTTTTTTTTTTTTTTTTTTTTTTTTTTAACAAAGGAGCCTTACTAAGTGATAAGGCAATAGGGATTTAGTTTTTGTTTTTATTGTGTTTTTTCTGTTCTGCATTTGTATAATAAAAGGAATGTTGTGTTAAATCTTATTTTTAAAAGTTTATGAATTGCAACCTAAGTAGTTTAATAATATCTGTCATTTACTGCATACATTGCTTTACTTTTTTTTAAACACAGTATTTCACTATGTAGTCTTGGCTAGCTGGCCAGGACTCACTTTTTAGATCAGGCTGGCCTTGAACTCATGTTAGTGTTAGCCTCTCTTTGCCTCAGGAGCACTTAAATTAAATGCATGCATCACTATGCCTGCTTTTAAAACGTGAACAAAAACTGTTTATTATCTTTTTGTCATGATGAAAAAAATGAAGCTTAATGAGGTCAACCAACTTTCCCTATGAGTTTGATAATGGGGAGCTGAAATTTCAGTCAGTATCTGACTGCCCACCCCCATTTTAATGTTAATAAACCCTTAGTAACAGTGGAAATTGGTTTGCAATAGGAAATGGATGTGAGAAATTGAGTAACTAGAAACTTTTGTGGGAAGTGTATTTAGAATTGCTTAGTTAATGATTTAATTTTTTTTTAGTGTTTAAAAAATCAGTATTTTGTGTGAAATACTTAGCTTTTTAAATATTATAATTTATTAAAGGTAAATTGTTTGCCCATTGGAGGTAGCCTGCAAATGCTGATTTGAATCTTTGCATAGTCTTGCTCAAGAGATATTTATTTTGAGACTAATTAAAACATATTTACTCTTTTCATAATTTTGTAGTTCATTATACACCTCAGAAAATTTTTAACTCAACTTGGAATTCAGGATACTGTTAAAGTGTAGTCTACGGCATGGATCATCATGAAGGAGATTAAGAAAAATGTAATTTTAAAAACTGAAATGAGTATGTCAAATGTAACATTAATTTAACATAAAGATCACGTTTTAGTGGAGTGGGAACTGTTTGAAATAAAAGTCAGTGGCTTATGGCTTTAGTAAAAAAAAAATTGTTGTTAAAACTTCATACGTTCCTGAAGAAAATTTTAGTGCCATCTCTTAAATGTTTGGGTGGGAAGAGGGAAGACTAATCGGTTGTTAGTGAGTTCTTTCCCAAACTTGGATGAAAGATCTGATCGAATAATCTTGTTTCTTAAATGTTCACAATAATTTTTCTAATGTATTTTCAAATCCTACCTTGTAATAGAATAATTTCCCTCAAATCTAGAGTTGTTTTTTATAAAATGCTTCATATATTATGAATTCTTGTATTCCTGTGATCTTTTACATATTATTTAATATATAAATTAATTAGAATTACTGATAATATTTCTGTTCTAAGTATGAAGTTCTAATTTCTTTAATGGTATTCAATTGGTCAAAGTTTGGATGTAATGACTGATAAGGAGCTAGGCCTTTAGCTTGGAAGGTAGAGGCCATGCCTGGGATGTAAGAGGCCCAAGGGTCATCTTTACCACAACAAACAGAAAAGTACTACAGGAATGTTACTTGCTGATCATGGAAACATTGAAAAGTGAAAACCCACCTGTAGTACCAAAACAGCTAGCAAATGCTTGTTCTCTTTGCATTTTTCTTTCTGATTTTGTTGAATTTTATACTTTTAAAATATTCATCGTTTAGTGTCTTCGCTTTTAGGTGATATTTGTTAGGCATATCCTTCACAAAGATTTTCGCCTAGTGACTGGAGTAAGATATCCTTTTCTCTACAGTGATAGTTTGTTTCTACTTGTCTTCATCTTACTCTGAAATGCTTGAAGGCAAACACTATTTTATGATTGGTTAGATCTCTGTTTTTGTAACAACCATTAAGTCTTGTGGGAATAAATGAAAATAGAACTGAAAACCAGCGTTCTATGTCTACCACTTGACATCACAAAATGAGAACATCTACATTAATGCCCTCCTCCTTTTGATTTAGCCTTTTGTAGTGTTAGGATTATACTAAGAAATCAGTACAGTTTATATATCTGAAATTCTTTTGAGCCCTAAATTTGATCTGGCCTTCTACATCCTGATTAACAAAAGTTCACTCTGTGTTATGCCCAGATTGCTAGATCCCCAAAGACCACCAGGAGTCTGAAGCCTTTTGCAAAAGCAAGGGGCCTTTATTTAAACTCGAGGCCTGAGGGCTGGCAAATCTCCCTGAAGCAGAAGATCAATAGGAGAGCTCTGAACAGCCTGTAGGCAGGATTTTTATGTGGTTACAGCAAGGAATGAGAGTTTCCAGCTTGGCAGTTACAGGATTGGTTGATATTTAGCAAGATTGGGTTGGCACTAGGGGATTGGTTGAGCCTGACCTCGAAATGCTTAAGCAATCTATCTATAACATCTGGGGATGTTAGGTACTTTTCTGCTGTCCTCTGATTGGCTCAGGCCTAGGGTGGTTCTTTTTCTGCAACAGTTTGTGTTTTTTCCAGTAACTGCGATGACAGGCCTAAGGACAGGCCTAAGATGGAGTCTAACAACAAGATGGAGTCCCAATGGCTCAGATGCCACACTTCAGATGTTCCAAGCAAATCTATTAAATAAGTGTGTATGTGCCATATTTTAATTTTAAAGCAGTGCAAAAAGAAAAAAATGTATTAAAAGATATTTTAAAATTAGTTGGGGTCTGGGTAATCTGATGTAGAAAAATGTTAGAAATGGCGCAATCAATATGTTACTCTTTAGATAAAAGTTAACTTGGATGCTAAAATAGATGCATTCCTTGAAAATTTCTTTAATAAAAGCTTCTTTAATATTCTTTGTTAGTAAGAAACTGGAGATTTTCGAGGTAAGGACTTAGACCAAGGTCTGAAGGCAGCAGTGCACCAAATGTTAGTAATTGATATGCTGTGGGTAAGTGTGCTTATGAACAAGTGAAATGCCACGCCCAGGGCATGGCTAGACATGCTGGTGTCCACACTTAGGACAGGCAGTACAACATTAGATGTGAACATTCATAGTAGAGAACACAGCTTTTATATCGCTTAGATAAGTTAAACTTTGAAGAGGATTTAGGCATAAATGCTTTGATAACATGGCAATATAGAGAAAGATGAAATGGGTCACAGTTGGTTTTGTTTCTGGAAGCATGTTGACTCTAATTGGAAGGTGTCTTGGGATAAGCTTTATGGAAACTTATCAAGTTGGAAGAAGATTTCAGCTGGAGTATCTAAAGGGTCATTAAAAAAACCCTACTCCATTAAAATAAAATGTGTCCAAGCTTTAAAGAAAAGATCTTGGAGTTTGCAGATGATCCTAAAATTGGAGCTAGGGGAAATAATGAGGAACAATGCAATCAGATTCAAAAAGATTTGGATTGTTTAGGTGATTGGGCCAGCAGATGGCAAATGCAGTTCAGTGTAGACAAATGTAAAATAATTATCTTAGGAACAAAGAACCAATCATACAGCACACTGATCAGGAAAAAATTTGTGAGTTATTGTAGGAAAACCATTGAAACAGTTAACCCGGTGCACAGCTGCAGCAAAAAAAGGCAAGCAAGAAACCAAATTAGCAGATGGATAGAATATAAAGCAAGAGGCTATACTTACAGTGTATTAAGAAACTTGCTAGACCCCATCCAGATGAACTCATTTTAGTATTGGTTGAGAGAACTAGTATAGGAAAAACAAATTTTTGCCCAGAAAATATACCTAACGAAATCTAACAAATAAGGTTAGAGAAATTGATCAGGTTTTAAGAACTTTTAGAAGTAAGGCATTGAATTAGGTTTGTCTACTATCTAAAGTAGGTTTTAGTGTGGTTTCCACTGCATAGGTCTTTATCTATCCTTTTAGTGAGGAGTGAGTGAGAGCCTGGACATGAGACATGGTTGCTGTTAATGAGTTGCTACTTCCTAGCTTGTACCTCTTGATGCAAATTTCATTCTAATTAGCCATCCTTGGTTGCTATACAAGTGTAGTTGTCCAAGCTGGCCTTGGTGTTTCTGAGCTGTATAGTGGCTAGTTGTTTAGTCAATATTTTGGTTTTTGATTTTGGTTAACCAGAATATATATTGGTTGTTTACAATTAAGTCTTAGCTGGTTTAGTGGTAGTGTTCTGATTTTAGCCTTGGTTGTTGCTTTAAAATATTTTATTTTTGTAAGTAACTTTTTGGATAGGAAGAACACTAAGCCCCCTCGCCCCAAGAATTGTAAACTTGAATGTCATCCATGCAATTAAGTAGTGTCACTGTTAAAATTTGCTGTTCAAACCCAACATGTCTCTTAGAAGAGCATTTGTGTTTCTTTATACATTTGTACTTGTTTTTCCATGTTATTTTGAGACAGTCTTTCTGTATTAGTGAAGACTAGCTCCAAACCTATTGAAATCTTGTCTCAGCTTCCATCACTGTTAATGAATGTCCCTGTCTGTAGACTTAGGTTTTTCCAAACCTACTTTACTTAGGGTTCTTAAATGTTTCTACCTTCCTTCTAACCCACTGGCCAGAGGTAGGGGAGAAAGAAGGTTAGTAGGAAAAGGGGGTTGTGGACCTGATTAGCCATAGTTTCTTGGGCCAATTCTACTCTGCGTTGTCAGGATACCAGCAGTCCAATTCAATAGCAAGCACCAAACAGGAATCAGTAGCAGCCGTATGATCCAGCAGAAACAGCAAGCCTCCACCAAATTGGCTTGAGTCAGTGGAAGCTGCCATAATCATCTGGAATACTGAAATAAGTTCTCTGGCTTGCTTCTCTCTATGAAGTGAAGAACAACGAAGCATTGCATGATGTAGCAATGCAAAAAGGGCCATCTTCCTGTTGTGGGTTTCTGTTTATATTCTTTCTAAACATCATGCACCCTCTTACGTGTCCGTTTTCAACTAAACATCACATGTGCTCTCACAAGATAGCTTCCAGAAAAACATTACCTGACACATTCTAGTTTTTAAAGACACCAGAAACTTTCATTTCATTTGACTGTCTGTGTATCTAAAGGGAATGTCTTTAGTTCAGTTGTATAGTTGGTTACCCATTTCTTATGACCTTTTAATTAAAAAAGCATATTTAGGTAGTTAACCATTTTAAGTATGTAGTATTTAGAATTTTTAAAGTTTTACATTCTAATCTTTAAATTGCTTGACTTCTTTATAAAAGTGAATAATGTCCCTGGAAGGAGGGAGAGAGGGGAGGAAGAGAGACAGAGACAGGATGGATATATATATATATATATATATATATATATATATATATATATATAGAGAGAGAGAGAGAGAGAGAGAGAGAGAGAGAGAGAGAGAGAGAGAGAGAGAGAGAGAGAACACAAAGCTGAAATACTGAATAGATAATTAAGAACTGAGGTTGATTAATAAAATATATTGAAAAAAAAGAACTGAGGTTGATATGCCAGATTACTGAAAGAAATCCACACATCTACAAGGTAGCATGATGGTCCAATTAATAGCATAATTAAATCTAATGACCTACTTTTGTTCCTTTTCTAAGAGAAGTTTTTCTTTTCTCTTTTTTTGTGGCTATATCTAGATTCTTTGCAACAGTAGGAGCTGCAGGTAACTATTTTTGTTGACATTTACAGTGGAATGGCATCTATGCTGGGAATGACTTCACTACCTCCTGTTGGGTAGCTGCTCCTGGCTGTTTTGTAATGTGCATAGAAGATAGAAATGCAGTCTGTGGCTAATGCGTACTCTGAATACATTGACAGAGTCAGCTTGTTTCATTTTTCTTTTCAGGAAATCTTTTTGAGTCATTTCAGTGGTTTTTGTGGCTCGAGATGGCTTACCTTGATTGTGTAGTTATCCTCCATCTAGTCCTGCCTCCTCTTGTCCTTCTTTCATTTTTCTTATTTCTTGTTTAAAAACGATAAAGCCTTCTTTGAAAAAAATGGATTTGTAAGCTTATTCTAAAAGAATTGCATTATTTACCAGTAAAGAGAGATTAACTCTCATGAAAGGTTATTTCATATAAAAATGGAACAATATTTTTTTATTTAATATGTTAAGGGCAGGCTATGAAAATCTATACTTTTATTGGTAGTATAGCATTTTGTTGTTTTATATATAGACAATTGTGTAAACAGCTCTTTTAGCTACTGCTTCAGTCATTAGAATTTTTTTCACTAATATATAATTACACTTTATGTTATTTTTGAGACAGGCTCTTACTATATAGCCCTGGTTGGCCTTGAACTCATAATGTATACTAGTCTGGCCTCAAACTCAGAGATCTGTCTTTGTCTGCCTTCTGAGTATTGGGATGAAAGGTATGTATCAACATGACCAGTGAAAATACTTTTAAAAATGTACATGTAAAAATATGTCCTTTATTATTTTTACAGGTACATTTAAGAAATATAATTACAGGATGAAAGGGTTACTATAACTCTCCAACAGTTTTTGCCAACATTTAAAAGTTGCTTTCCGTGCCTCAATTATGAGACTCCCTGGATTTTAAAAATCAGTAGTGATCAGTACAGGATTTATTGCCATTAATACTTAACATGCAAATGTTTGTGATAAGTATATAGGAGACGCATACATAGTTCATTCTTTTAAGGTTTATTTCATAGTGGTATGATCTCTTGTGTATTTTTTATTTTTCTCTTAACATTATTTACCTCAGGTATTTTTCATGCTTATTTGAACAATAATTTTATATTAAGAAAAACAGCTTTTTGTTCCATGACAAGCTGTCAGTCAGTATTTTTTGCTTATTTTTATATTGATCTCAACTGATGAGTTGAGGTATATTGTTTTGTTTTTTGTTTTATTTAGGGGAATTAATTGCCAGTTTTATGTATTCAAATATGTATCCTATGTAAAAATTTATGTCTTTGATGTTTTGGATGTTTAAAAAAATCCATGAAAATAAAATAATTGAAAACTTAAAAATATTAGTTTGGGCACGTGTTCCATATTTTTGTGTATTTGATTTTTAGACCTTAATGTTCACTAAATCAGAAATCCCAGATACATAAGAAGGAACATTGGAACTGTTTTCAGTGGACTGTGACTTTTAGTCTTAGGCTCTTTGTTTGTGAAATGGCCTGATTTGATGCTGTTTATTCATAAGAGCTGAGATCCCTAACAAGACATAAAATGTAGAGGCCTGTGAGTTGGTCAGTTGGTGAAATTGCCTGCCATTGAGCTTTACCACCTGAAGTCAGTCCCCAGGACCCACAGTGGAAGGATTCTTGTAAATTGTTCACTGACCTCCATTCATGTGTTGTAGCCTTCATGCATACAAAAACATAGAATAACTAATTTTTAAAAACCATAAGTAAAATGTAAATCTCAACCTAATACTACACACACACACACACACACACACACACATGTGAATTGAATATCCCTTATCTGGAATGCTTGATACTAGAAATATTTCACATTTCAGAATTTGTGGCCTCTGGAGTAATTAATCCACAGGAGATAGTTTAGGGATGGGAATCAAGCTTAAACATGAGATTTATTCATGTTCTATATACATCTCATGCATATAATAGGAAAGTAATTTTGTTCAGTTGTTTGAGTCACCTACATTTTAACTGTAACCTCTCACATAAGGATAGATGTGAACTTTTTTTCTTGGTAAAATATCAGGGCTCAAAATATTTAGTTTTTAGAGCATTTTGCATTTGGGATTTTGGGGTTAGGTATATGCAAGCCATATTTGTTTACATAATATATGTATGAGCAAACACTATACATATTCTGGTTTTTGTGTGACATGCCTTTACTTATCATGAAATGTTATGTATTTTTTAAAAAACGCTCTTTGCAGTTAACTGAATTGCCTTTATTACCTACTAAGGGTGGGTTGCAGTTTAAATAGCATCACTTTAGTGGATCTTCAACTGAGCATCAGGTGCCTTATGTGGCTGACTAGATAGCTCATGCATATATCTTTCTACTGTGCTTAATCTAAAGCAGCTCCACACATAAGTGTTTCATGCACACTTGTTTCACACACAGGTGAAAAATCAGCTTTCCACATTGGGCCTGTGGTTTACTCTAGAAGGAAAGCTGTCATATAACAACAAAAAGCTCATGATGTTTCCAGATTGCTATAAAATACTTTAAACGAGCAATTCATGTTCACTTCAGGAAATAGGACCTTAAAAAGTATTGTCCTAGATGCTGGTCTTTATGAACTTTGTGATAATTTCCAGCTATTATCCTGCCTTACTAAGTTTTTCAGATTTGAGTAATGATGCCTGTGATAAGGGGTGGGGGGAAGAAATGTGAGATTATTCTATACTTTTAAGTTATTCTACACAAAGACTATAAACAAACTTTGTTCTCTTCTTTTTAAACTGTGGTGATGATGCAAAGTCCTAGCAACTGTTTTTAAATGGAATATACTGAAAATCACATAGAGAAATTATGTATAGCTTTATATTTATTCCGCCGAGAAAGTACAATAACATTTGAATACCCACTGAACCTTTGCATGTTAGTATGCATACATGAAATTATTTTTATCATTTTAATTTCTTCTTTTAAGAGATAGGACTCTCCAAAGAGACTTTGTAATATACGATCACCAGGCTCACTTTGGTGACTTGGGGTAATTGTTAATAGAACCATGGAGCCATTAGGCTCCAGATGGAACTTTAATCTGGCTTCTGATTGAGTGAGTGTCTTTGCAGAGTCTCTAAACATCTGTTTTGGAAATATATATGACATTATTCAAGATTTGTACAAATTAACTTACCCTTGGGTTACAGTTCAATTTTTCTTTATTTAGAATTGTATTGTAGTTTTATATAATCAAATAAAACTAGCCCAAATTCATTATTTGTTTATCTAGCACATATATTTTTGTAGCTTAACTCATAGTAGATTTAAGAAAGCTAACATTACACTTCTAAAGATTGTAATTTGTTTATAAGATATGACAAGTTGTTTTCTACTTTCAAGTAGCTTTTATAAAAGTACTTCCTGGTCCAGTAAGATGGCTCAGGATAAATGCACTACTAAACATGATGACCTGAGCTGGGTCCCAGAACTCATTTGGTAGAGAGAACTGATTCATACAAGTTGACTTTTGACCACCACATTTGCATATACACAAATGCACATAATAAATAAATATAATAAAAATGTATAAACAGTGCTTTTTAGACTATTTTAAATTAATTTAAAATTATGATTTCATATTTATATAACAGAAATCTTTGGATAATCTTGACTTACTCCAGAGTGAAATGACTTTCTTTTCTACTGTAAATTGTCCCTGTAGGGGAACTCTAGGACTTGGGCTTTAAACCGTTGGTAGGTTAAATTGTACAGATCTGACGTAGTGCTACTGTTTTGGAATAAAGTTTGCAATAAGGTGCTGAGTCTACTCATCTTTCTCTCTGTTTTTAGGCTAAGTTTTTTTCAGTTTTATAGTATGGCTACCACCAGTCACTAGAGAAACAAATGTCTTTTGTGCTAGCAGAGAAATACAAGTATTTCTTTCACTGCAGATGACAGCCATTTTAGGCTGCTTAGTTGTGAGCCCATGACTGGAGGGAGTGTTGCAACATGTGATGGTTCAGAGGCAGTCCTAAAGCCTGGAGTGTTTGGAGGGGTGCAGCTTCTGAGTGATGGAAGGTTGGATATGGAAACAGATGATAGTTTTCCCCAGAGAATGATCTTAAGTAACCGTGCTTTTATTTTTGAATGAGTGAATTTATTAAGACTATATCAAGCTAGAGTAAAAGAACAAATTGCAAGTAGGAGGTAGTAAAATATCATCAGGTTGATGGCTTACAGCATTCAGCAGAAATTGAGGAAGCCCTGGACAGGCAGCCAGCTGGAGTTCCCAGTTTAGAGTGGCAGGCAACATAAAGCATGCCCTGGGTGAGGCTTTTTAAGTAAAAGAACAAGTAGCAAGCAGCAGATAGGCAGCAAGACATCTTCAAGTCAGCACTTAACATCTAGCGGAAACAGACTGCTACACCAGTTGAGCTTGAGTTCTCAGTTGAGAGTTCCTTGCAGAAAGATTTCTCTGTGCAAATGAGCTTCTGGCTTCTCATTCCTTCCACAGTGGCCGGACTTTCCCTCTGTGGTTTTGTAATTTTGAAGAACTTCCTTGTTCTTGGCTGGGAATCTTTTGTCTTTCACTTTTTTTCATTGGCAAATACTTTTTGTTTGTTTGTTTGTTTGTTTTTCTTGTACCTTTAATTTTATTTTTCTTGTCCTATTTATCCTGATGCTTCATTCTATGAGATTCTTTGTCCTGGACTTCTGGACTGGCTTTTAAAATTTCTTCTAAAGTTAATTCTTGAATTAGATTCTAGATCTTACTTTTTTTTTTTTTCTGAGACTTGGTATTACTAACACTCCAAAGCTCAGACTGGTTTTGAACTGACACTTCTTCCCTTATGCCTCAGCCTCCCCAGACGGTGACCTGAGAGTGGTAGGCACCAACTAACTTAACCCAGAGTAACCTTTGAACTGTACGAGGGTGCAGTGCAGTTAGGGTCTTTATATATTATGCATGTACAAAGTAGGAAGTCTAACATCTTAAATATTTCTCCCTAATATATTTAGTTTTTTTAAAAAAACAATAAATTGGAATTCTAGGAAAGCTTTAAGGGTAGTCAGTAGTTGTGAACTTAAAATTTACACAGAGAAACAGAATTTATGAGTCAAAGTAATTAAAGAGCTTGGGAATCTTGGCCATCACCTGGTTGATTGTATTAGTGCAGCTAGAGGAAGGTTATGAACAATGAAGGTATGGAATACATTGGTATGCCACAACCTTATTAGGGAGAGGTACAGTAGTTGAAGTTGGTATTTTTCAGCCCAAGTTTTACTGAAAAATTGTTAATATTCTTCTTTCTAAGTAGAGGTATTAGTAGAGTTGCAGGTAGGTGAGTATTCCAGTTTTGTCCCCCCCCCCCCTGGAATAATTAAGAGCTGTACACAAGGATAAAAGATTCACATTTTCTGCTGTTATTTGATAGTTGTGTACACTTGGACCACTCTCTATTTAAATTCAATGTCTAATAAGTGTTACCGAAAGCTAGACTTGCAGCCTATTAACTCCTTACGATTTAAGTAAGACTGTCATCATACTTTTGAAAGTTAGTCCTATGCCACCCTGAAATAGATATCTCTTTTCAGCTGCACTATGGGTTAGGGTTTTGTGAAAAGGTACTTTTATATGTATATAGTTGAATGGTGATAATACTTTTCTCCTGGAAAAGGTATACAAATATATAAAATGCATTCAACACACAAAATGGGTGCAAGTTCTCTCTTTTAAAAAGAGGGCTATTTTTCATACATTGTAATATACTCGTTGGGAGTAGGTTTTGGGTCCTCTTTGTTTCTGTATTACTTTGAACTGTTCTTACAGGTTATGTCTAAGGTTCAGGTTTTAAAGGTGTGTGGGTAGCAGGATGACAAGTGGGAACCAGCTGGCAATCTGAGGACATGGCATGACTTTAGGATTATATTGAGGTTTTAGCTTTGACTCAGGATATCATAATTAAACTTAGTTTCGTACACTCTTTCTGGCTACAATGGAAGGCTTTGTTTCTTCTTATAATTTTTTAAATTTTATTTTTGCTGTATTTTATTCATACAAGTGCTATGTCAGTATGTGTGTCTGTGCAGCACATGCATGCTTTGTGCCTGAGGAAGTAGTGAGCCTCTATGTAAGTGCCTGGACTCCAACCCTGGTCCTTTGAAAGGACAACAAGTTCTCTTAATCATTGAGCCAACTCTCCAGCACCCAAGTTTCTGTTTCTTAATGCTGTAGTATAAGTTGATACTTCCATCATGAAGCAACCAAAATAGAGGTGTCTTTCGAGGTTATTAAGCCAGATGGGATAAGGACTAGCTTTTGGTGAACTACATTTTAGATTTAATACTGAAATGGGGAAAGCAATCTTAACAGAACAATCACCGGAATTATACCAGTATTTCCTTTTAAACTTTTCTTTGACTTTGCATATTTTAAATAGAGAGCTTTTGTTGAAAATGTACATGTAAGTTTAAATCTTACTAAGCTTGAGTTTTATAATTAATTATCCAGAACTGAACTGAGAAAACTTCCCTGTATCTCCAAATGTGTTAGGCAGATGAGCATTGTGAGTTAACTCTTGTTATTAGAATAGCCTTTATCTAATTTATTTCAACATTAAAAAAAAATGTGTGTTCAGGAAGGTAACTAAAATGGATTGTTAGGCATTATTTATTTCTCTTTCTTACCTTCTTTTATTTTTTAACAACTTCAGAGTTCATGAAAAAAAATGTCTTTTATTCAGTTTCCTCTGAATTTCAGATTTTCATTCAGATGAGATGCATATAAGATGAATTTAAGAATTTAGTGTAGTTAGTACATTTGTGGCAGTACACACCTTTCAAATCAACCATTTTGATTACCCCCAAAGAAGACGACCTGTACCATTAGTTACTTGATACCCTCTTCTTTGTTCTGTGTACTACCTTTACTCATTTACTTACTCTAAACATTTCAAATAACTGGATTCACATGGTAAGTGATTGTGCTGGCTAGTTTTATGTCAACTTAAGACAACTGAGTTATTTGTGAAGAGGAACCCTCAATTGAGAAAATGCCCCCACTAGATTTGTCTGTGTGCAAGCCTGTATGTATCTTATTGATGCTTGATGTGAGAGGATCCCCCGTGGCTTGCATTCCTGGATGGTGTAAGAGCATAGGCTAAGTCACCTATGAGGAGCAAGCCTGTAAACAGCACTCCTCCTTGGCCTCCAGTTCAGTTTTGCCTCTAGGTTCCTGCATTGGGAGTTCCTTCCCTGATTTCCCTCTGCAGTAGATTAACTGCAAGTGTAACTTGAGGTAACCCAAGTTGCTTTTAGTTAAAAAAAAAAAAAAAAAAGGTGTGTGTACACACACACACACACACACACACACACACACACACACACAGCAATAGAATTCTCACCTAAGAACTTGGTGTGTGGTAATTCCAACAAGCGTTGTGGTTGAGGTACTAATTATTGGGGCTTTCATTTGATTGAAAAAGGCTTAACTTTTTAAGAGAATAAAGTACCATACAAATCAAGGTAAAAATATTTCTACATTTTAAATGTCACCATGTTTTAAACCTTTAAGTCACTATATGTTTTAAAATCGTGAAATATTTGTCATTTTGATTAACCTAATTTTTTTCCTTGTCTTGATTATTGAAAGACTGTACCTATACTTTAAGAAAATGTCTATAATAAATACTGAAGAATATTTAAGGAAACTTCATATTTGGAAGCTTTTGTTGATTTCACAGTTGAGATTCTTGATTCTTGATAAGGTTTTGAAATTTGATGATTTGTTCTTACATAATACATAAACTAATGTTGATTTTAAAAGTGCTTTATACATTTCCTCTGGTAGCCAGAGAAAGAGAAAATTTAAAAACAAACATGTAAAAAAGTAGCAAATGAAAATAGGAAGTCAGATTTATAAAAGGTATTTTAAAAAATACAATTCCTTATTTTTTTTTTTTTTAAAGACTAGACAAGTTGTGTGTAAGCCTTAAATATGGTATTACCAAATGAGTGGTTCTTTATTGGTTTAAAAGCACATCTTTGTTATTGGGTCATCTTATTTCTAATCTAAAAAAGTAAGACTTTGTAGACTCAGAAAATTCTCCTTTCCCTAAGTGATGAGAAGTTCTCAAAGGCCTGGTAGTTTTCTTCTTGTGTTTTACTCTTTTGAGGCTCTCACAGTCTCAGGACCCATGGCCTCTCTGATATCAGCATTTCCAGTGTTTTGTTTTTGTTTGGTTTGGTTTTTTGAGGCAGGGTTTCTTCATGTTTTTCCTGTACTCTCCTTGTAGATCAGGCTGGCCTCGAACTCACAGAGATCTGCCTGCTTGTGCCTCCCAAGTGCTAGGATTACAGGCATGTGCCACTGTGCCCATCTTGCATTTCCAGTTTTGATTTACATGTTGGGCTTTGTTTTTGAAAGGAATGAAGCTGCTAGGCATTTTCTGACTTTTAGGGACCTAATAATGACAGGGATGCTCTTGTACCTAATGATCTTTAAAAGAATGCTGCGAGCTTTGGGATTTTTGTAGACAAGTAACAAATTAATGTACAAAATTCTAGACATCAGTTTGTTTATGTTAGCAATTTTGAAAGATTAATAAACATTACTATGAGGACCTAGACTGAAAGTCAGTGTGAGCATGTACACACACGTAGAGGCCAGGACGTGATGTCAGTTGTCTTCCTCATAGCTGTGTGCATTGCTTTTGGAGACAGCGCCTCTCACCAAACCTGCAGCTCATCAGTTGTCTAGATTTGCTGGCTAGGATGTCCCTGAGATTCTTCTACCTCTTTTTCCCCAGTACTGAACTACAGGCCTTTTATGTGGGTGATGGGGATCTGAACTCAAATCTAAATACTTACACAGCTAGCACATGACCAATTAAGGCATCTGCCAGGCCCTAAAACAGTTTTGATAATGTAATTTATGTTAAATGCTTTTGGAAGAACCATAATTGGCAGCATATATCTCTTCTACTGGGATCATTCTATTTCTAATATGTAGACTAGAAAAATTCATTGTAGTTTTCATTGTCCTTGTGAATTTGTAGGAGAAAGGCTTTAGAAGTCTTTTCTACCCATTTAACTTACTACTTTCTTAAAACTAAAAGCTAGTAAACAGATTCTCATGTATGTGTGTGTGAGTGACTGTGTCTGTGTGTATATTTATCATTATTACCAGAATCCAGTTATTTACTACCTCTGTTTTATTCTAAGCAACTCCTATAGATCCCCTGACTCTGTAGGGTTGTCTTAGCTGATGCCCAGTTGTACCGGATTCCTTCTCCTATAAGTAAGTTCTGTACCTAAAATCAAAGTGAGTCTTTTCAGTGAACAGCATATCAGACTATTCATAAACGCCACTGTGTTCCTGTTTGGGTGTATCCTAGAAGCATATGTGACTTTAAGATGGTAGGTTACCGGTTTTCTCTCATACCTCAACTGCATTCATCCTCTTTTTCCCTTTGTCCTTATAGAAATCCTACTGCTAATCTTTCAGAACTGCTAATCTCTTCCTTTTAGAACTTGGTCGGTCGGTTGGTCTCTGTCTGTCTGTCTGTCTGTCTGTCTATCTTATTTTTTTCTTTTAACTTGGTAACTGTTTTCTAGGATAGCCATAGTGTTCCTCCCTTCCTTGCTTTCATGTCTCTTAGTAAATGTTACTTTGTCAGAGAAGTTTTCTTCCTGTGCTCTATATAAAATCTGATGCAGCCATGTTAGGAAGTGGGCCCTCTAAGACATGATTGGGTCATGAAAGATTAGTGTTGTTATTTTGGGAGTTGGCTCTGATAAAAGACTGCATTTGTCTTTTTCTTTTACTCCAGTTTTACCTTTCTTTCCTCCTCCTTTTGTTCTTCTACATCTTTTCTGTAAGAGACTGAGGCAAAAACTAGAGACTTAGCAGTGGTTGGTTCCATGCTTTTCCACTGAATTTTTGTTGTTTATAAATTACCTACTTGGTGATATTTTGTTAAAGGAACAAAAATTGGACAAAGCACCCAAAAGTAGTTGGCTTCATAAAAATGTGTCATTTTAGAGGCTATAAGTTCAGAATGTTAGTGAAGGATGATTTTTGGCAGAATCCTTGCTTGTCCTTTCTAGCTTTTGTTGTGTGTGGGTAACTCTTGGTTTTAGGATTCTGCTTTAGTTTGCCTACTTATGATGTCATTGCTTACCTGCCATGGGGCATGGCCCTGCCCAGGGCCATATAAAGGGACAAACCGTCCATGTGGCCCCCTCTCTCCTCTCTCTCTAGATCCTCCCCTTCTTCTTACTCTTCCTGTCTCTGTCTCTTTCTCTCTCTGGGGTACCTCTCTGCCCTTTCCTTATTCCCCACCCCATGCTCATTTAATAAACTCTGTATAACATAATATCTGGTACCTTGAATCTATCACTATTTTATTTTTAAATATAAAACTTAGCGCTCTTGATTTGTGGATGAATGTATTACACCACATGGCCACCTCCTTCCTGTGTGTCATCCCTTAATTTTTCTTCTAAGTATCTGTGTCTAAATTTCTTCCTTTTATAAGGCATCATTCATGGAGGATTAGGACCCACCCTAATGACCTTATTTTCACTTGATTACCACTGTAAAACTTAATTTCTAAATAAGATAACTCTCAGTGAGATGGAGTTAGTTCTTTAGCATATCCTTCATTGATGAATGACAACATTTTAGCAAAAAGTTAATAGGGATTGATTGCTTGAATCAATAAAAGCTAGGAGGTCAGGAAGGGAGGGGAATGAGCAAAGGTAAATCTTGATCTTCAAGCTCTGCAGACTATGATGGTCCTGTGTGGTGAGATGCAAGTAAGTAGAGTCGGAATGGGAAAGGCAAATTTGAGACAAGAGAAGTAAAGCAGAATTTGTTATAAACATGTTGAATTTGGAATTATATTTTATAGTTAGGTACCGAATCCAGTTAGAATTTTAGGAGGAGAGAGAATGCTGCTAGATAATAGCTTTGCTGTTAAGTCCTTTAGGTTTTAAAGGAGAGAAACCTTAAAAAAAAAAAAAAAAAAAAGCTGAAGTGAGAAGATTTGTTGAAAGAGATGCCTCTATCCTATTTTTAGAAAATAGAATGTTTTAAAAGATATATTCCTTTACTCTTAAGTGCCAGCTCTAGTAAGCTCTACATACTAGATTTGGTTGCTGAAGTGGTAGTTGCATGAACAGAAGTAAAGTTACCAGTTCCTGACAGCTGCGAGTCAGCCTCTGGGCATCTTGCTAAATTTTCAAATATAATTATACAGTAGACTTCCTTTAACAAATTCTGTGTTCCCAGCTATAATTATAACTGCTTTCCTAGTCTGTAGCCTGTTCTTTGTTTTACTACTCTCATTCCTATCTCCCCCTGCTGGTTAGAAGTATCTTCTGGTCATTGGGATCTGAGAAATTAGGAAGCTGTTTATTATGATTTTCTTTCTTAAACAGAAATCTACCATTGTATATCAGTTTTTTCTTTTCACTCTACAATGCCTTCCAGTATAATAAAGCATTATGTGAAAGCACAGACTAAGCAATGTTATATTTTAAAGTTTCATTTTTAAAGAATATACAAATGTAAATTAGTTACTTACAAACTTGATATACACATAATATGCATGACTATGATATAAACCAAGAGTTCATTTTATAAAACATAAATTAAGATTTGTAACAAAAGATTAAGTTGTCATAAATCCTATAGTAGTAATTATGATACAGTTTGTAGAACTTACCATGATAGAATTCATAAGATCAGAAATAGGAGTGATGTTTCATATTCTATTAATTTTTATCACCTAAGTATCAACTATGAAAATTAATCACTTAAACATTGACTAAATATCTTTTACAAAACATTATAACCTTGGGCTGATAAATTTCAAGAATGTTTCCTTGATATTTGGATATATTGTAAGTCTTTTTAATGTTTTATCAAGAAGCAATTAAAATATATACATTTCTGAAAATGGAAATTTAGTTGCAGTGGAAATAGTCCAGAAGAATCTGTAAACTTATGTTAGTAATATATTGATTGTGTATGTTTACCACTCACTAATTAATACATTTTAAAGTAAAAATTTTTTTAATGTTCTCGATGGGATACTAGTTACTAGTTTACTGGGCTTTTCTTTTAAAGAGTATGGTTAGATGACAGAGTTTTACTTGAGGTTTAAAACATACTTTGGGATAAACCAGATTGCCTATTAAAATAATTCTGTAGCTTTAAATACTAATAGTCTGACTTAATTGGTTGACATTCTTTGTCCTCAGTGAAAGGCAATGCTTTTAGTAAACAAATACAAAGTAAAGTTTTGATAAATAAGGCATTTCTTGAAACCCTTAGTAAACTTGAAGTCTTTCAGTATTAGACAGACAAGTTTTCTTTTTGTGAAAGAGTAACTGAATAATTTAAGATTACATTACATGTTTTCAGGTCTTCATCCTGTCAAAAGAATAATATTCTTGAAAAGCAAGAGCTCTAGAATTCTCTGTTCTTCAAGATTGCTCTTCACACCTGCCAGTATAATTTTCTCTTCCTGTGATAGGGTTTTAGGTAAAGGAATGGAATTAGATTTTCAGAGACAAAATATTTGCCTTTTTGCCCTCTGGAAATAAAGTTATCCCATAGCCTGAAATATACTGTGGAACTAGCTACTTTAAAATAGATTACTCAAAGCTAGACACGATGTCGCATGCCTGTAATTGCAGCTCTATGAGAGGCAGAGGCAGGCAGATCTCTGTGAGTTTGAGGGCAGCCTGTTCTACAAAGTGAGTTCAGGACAGCCAAGGGTACACAGAGAAATGCTGTCTCAAAAACAGACAAACAAACAAACAAAACCCCCCAAACCAAAAGGATTGCTCAAGACTCTTTATTTGGAAAATCTTAAATATGCATCATGATGCATTACTTGCAACACAATATTTGGCTAGTTATATGGAAAGTGAACTATTACATCTGTTGACAGATACCATTGAAGGGTCAACTTATAGATCCTCCAAAAAGGAACTAGCAGACTTCTGATACAGGAAGTTAAGTCACTATAAACAAAGATAATACACTTTATTGCTTTCTGAAATTTCTTGGCCCTTGTTACTTGATGCAATTTTAAAACCACATTTTCATCAATTATTGGTTGTAAAGTAATTCAAGAAATAAAAACAGCATAAGACAAACACCACAGTAATAATTATTTCAGGTAAGAATCATCAAAATCATCGTTAAAAATGTGTGGAAGGATTAAGGAGAAAAAGATTATTTGCTTATTTCAAAGGTATCTTCCCACACTCCTTAATGTTTATGAAGGGAAAGCAGTAGCTTTGTGGGAACGTGCCAAACATCAGCAGATAACAGGTCGCTGGTTAACCTGGCTCACATTGAGACCAGCATGTGACGTGCTGAAGAGAGAACATGACCTTTGTGGATTTCTTCTGAATGAGGTCTCTCTGGGGTCTGATGAGCCCCATTTCTAGAATACAGTGGTCACCTTGAGGTAACGGCCCCTGAGTAAATGAGAAAATGACATTGAAATAGTATTGTGCGGCCTAGTATGTAAAAGCCCATGAAAACAATCAACCATACCCCTGAGCATAAAACTGTTACAAGTTGAAGTAATGAGGAAACAGAATAAAATATTTAAATATTAAAACATGATTACCCAAATTGATAGTTTTTTTTTTTTTTTTTACCAGATCCTGATATTATACACCAAGTTCCATATCAACCAAGTTATTCAGGTCTCTCTCAATAATTCATAGTATTGTATTTTAAGCCAATTAAGAACTGTGATACTGTGACACTGTGTGATATTATGTGTGAGGAACAGAGTTTGGGCTATTTCAAATCATGCATTTATAATCAGGACTAGCTTCCTATAAAATAATTTATTTTAACTTTTTATTTATAGATTTTGAAATTTACAATTCTAAATACTGCAATAGAAAGTCATTGCATTTTGTAGGAAGCAAAAAGCACAATAAACATAAAGTTAGAGCTACAAATAAAACATTGGAGCAAACTCTGAAAGGAAAGACGCTTGGGAAGCAGATGCCAGTGATGTCCCATAGATGGCCGTACTACACAAAGAGAAGGGTAAAATCAGTGTGTGGGAAAGAGGGCGAGGAAGAGCACACAAATAGGTAGCAGGTACTCTGTGAGCACGGAGTAGGCACTGTTTATGCCAGCCAATCTTCCAACTAATCCTTCTGACTAATAAACATGTTTAGGTAAAGTAGGTGCGTCTTAGTGAGCTTCCAGGGTCCATATCATTAACCACTATGCACACTGATTCCACAAAATTGATATTCTCCATCTATTGATGCACACAAACTGGTTTCTATATTTTTTGTGTGTATGTTTCTTGGGATCTTAAAGACAGTGGAATCCTGAAAAATGATGAAACAGCTTAGTAATATGTCGGCAATAATACAGCAGTGTTTTCCTAGATGGAGTAAAAGAATAGTTAACTGTATAAAGGCTTATTCTATATAATACTTTTTCATAATTGTTAAGGAAAGTAAATAGATAAAAAGATAAGGAAGGGAAAGTACAAGTGTAGAATTAGATTACATCATTGATTTTTTTTTTAAGTGAGTGTGAGAGTGTGTGTGTGTGTGTGTGTGTGTGTGTGTGTGTGTGTGTGTGTGTAAACCACTGGAGCTTGCCATTGCCATTTCTTTTAGACTGGCTATTGAGCAAACTCTGGGTTCTACCTGTGTCCCCTCCTTCCAGCACTGGCCTTGCCACCTGGCTTGGCTTTTATGTGGGTGCTAGGGATACAAAATCAGGCCCTGATACCTGCACAGCAAGCATATTGCCCATGGAACCATCTCCTCAACACTGATTCTTAAGGCAGGGATTGATTTAGAATTTTCATAATTCCTAGCTGAATATTCTTATTAATTGAAGCATTTGGTCTCTTTATTAGATTTTTCCACCATAGTCTAACACGATAAGCATTATTTTAGGTATGAAATAATGATATTTCATAGTTTGGTCTTCCATATAGTATTTGATCTTAAAGGTATTTCCTTTTTGCTTGACAAATATACATTAGATTGTTGCTTTAAAGATAGACTTGTGGGTTGTTTGCTTGTTTGATTCTTTTTTCATTTTTTTCTATCTCTGACTTGCAGAATCAAATGAACAGTAATCTTTGAAATAGCCTCTGGTATTTTTCTTCTGTTGAAACAATAAAAGATATAATTTGTTTTATTCTTAGATAGTGTTTCCCCCTGTCCTTTAAAACTCTCCATTATAGTATTGTTTTTAAGACCCAATGTCTAAAATATTGTAGAGATCCACTTTTAAGAGGAATCTGATAATTTGTGTGGGAAGTTTAGGCTAGATTTGAGATTCCCTGCTGTAGTATAAAATACGCTTGAAGAAGTGTTTATTGGTTACCTTAAAACCAAGGAAGTCAGAGATACCTGCTTGTGAAAATGGTAGTTTGATGTTTATTGTCATAGTCAACAACTGCCATAACTGTGTTTTCTTTTCTAAGCTACTTAACATTCACTTGCCTCTGTTAAGATCAATTAAATGGATCCTGTGGCCACGTGCAATGGGTAAGAATAGGCTGGAGGAGGAATACAGATATCATGTATAGTTCCAAGCTCCCCTTGGAAACCAGGAAATACATCATGCAAACTGGTGTGTCAAATTAAAAAGACAAAACAAAACAACCATGGAGGTCTGGTATTACCTCCATAGTTTGACAAAAAATTCATTAAATGTATGGTTTTGCAGAAGACCCCATGTTGAGTCTACTTTGGCTCTTAATATTTCTGTGATCCTGTTGGGCATTCAGGAAGGTGAAACCAAAAATGGAAGAGTTGGGAGAAGGGGATTGGGATATTTGACTGAATACTTGTGGTATAAAAAATTCTAGGGGTCTGGTGACCTTCCCTGGGGGTGAGGCTCAGAGGTACTGAGAAGTATTATGGGTACCACCATTTTGGTTTATGCCATATAGCTCCATTTAACTAAGATGGTGATGAAGACACCTAGTCTTCCCCATCTTGATGTCATTAATCAAGATGGAAATCACATCACTTGATTGTTGCCATCCTAATGATATCACTGACCAAGTTACATGCCTCTTCCCTCTTGATAAGATCATTAGCCAAAGCAACATGGCTACTTCCTGCCTATGATGAGCTCAGTCTGTGATTCACTATCATGGCACTATCAGAGCTCATGGACCCCTGTACCTTACAAATTAATGGTGGACACTCACTTAACAAAACAAAACACCTGAATTAGGTAGCATGGACAAAGAGAAGACTGCACATGTAAAGTAGGCATGTAAGCACCGCCCCCCCAAAAAAACAAAATAAATAAACAAAGATTCTCTACAGTCTCAAAAAGTCCATATAATTTACTGCATAAATGGTATCTGTGAACACCAAGCAGTGGATCCTGTTTTGATCTTCCCTTGGCTCTTCAGTAGAAACCTTTCCTGGGTAAAGAACTCAGGAAAGAAGCAGAAGGGAAGGTGGTACATGCCGGGGTGCACGCATGTGGAGAAACTGGGAAGGAAACTTCCACTATTATGAACAGTGTGAGCAGGAAAGTCTGGCTTGGCTCAGACCAGACAGTTAGAGTGTGACCATTGTTGCTTGGAATGTAGGTTCTTGAAATACTATTTGTTAAAATAGTTAATCCTGATTTAAAACCTTAGTAGTCTAGTGTGACACTTCTACCCAGTTAGAAAAACAACTGACTGGGGACCATATGGTCTAAGGTCACCTAGCCTCAATATAAAGAAAAAGAAGGGAGAATCCTGTACCCCAAAAGATTTTCTCTTCTTGAAAATTTTAGCTCTCTCCACTTAGCCACAGACAGCCATCCAAATCTGAGAGAGAAGGAAAAAGGTCATTTTTTTTTTTCTTCCCAGGAAGGCTGAGTATCTAGCAAGCACCTTTTAGTCCCAAGGCATGACAGAAAAGCTAAAGCTTACCTCTTTAGTCCTCTGAAAAGCATCAGTAATGTCTCCATACATGGCACCAAATAACTTACTGGAATTTTGGAATCCTTTTATGGTTGCCAGATTGATACAGAGGAAATTGGGGACCCCTCTCTTGGGATTCTTAGTCTCATTAGTGAAATAATTTAATAGGGCTGGGTGTGCCTCTTCATAATATCAGCATTGGAACCAGAGCCAGAGGCTTAGGCAGAAGCAGAAGCAGGCAGATCTCTTGAGTTTGAGACCAACCTTGCCTACTTGGTGAGTTCCAGGCCAGGCAGGGCTACCTAGAGATCTCATCTAAAAAAAAAAAAAACAAACTAACAAACAGACAAAAAAACAAACAAACAAACTCAAATAATAATAATTTTAAAATGTACTGAAATGGAAATGCAAGGCCAATTTTATCAAAATTTAAAAGAAAAACCCAGTGGTGGGCCACCAGTAGGTACACTTAACTTGCTACCTTGAGGAGGGGAATGTTGTGAAGGCAGCATGTGGTACACAAACAGCCTGACGGTGAGGAGGTAGGGTGTGTGTGTGTGTGTGTGTGTGTGTGTGAGAAACAACCCATTTAGAGATCATGTAAGAGCAATCTGCATAGCAGATATTTATGTTACAATTCATAACAATGGAAATATTGCAGTTATGAGGTAGCAATGAAAATAATTTTATTGTTGGGGGTCACCACAACATTGGGAAACTGTATTAAAGAGTTACGGCATAAGGAAGGTTGAGAAACACTGGTTTAGAGGAAAGAATGAGGAATACAAAAATGTTAGGGGTGCCCAAAGTGTTAAACAAACAAAACCCCAGCATATTCAGAAAAGAAATAGAAGAAAGGGAATAGTTAAGTTTTTCTGAATTCAGAAAAGTGGGCAGACTTAAAAGCTATGCCCATGACCCAGTAGGCTACTGCAGTAGGAACAGGGATTCAGGATGGCAGGACTCATCATTGCACCTGTCTCCTTAGCACAGCGTGGATGAACTTGCTTTCCAGGGGTAGTCTTTCTTCCAAGTTAGTGACCTAGCCCAGCTGGAATGCTGGGTTTCTACAAGGTTTTCTAGTCTCTTGATCAGGAGGTTTTCTACTCTAATATCAACACAGTTTCTTATTTTGCCAAAGGGTAATTTCATAATTTTCTCAACTTCAGAGAGCCAAAAAGGTTTAGTATGAATATGATGTGTGTGCAGTTTCTAGGATAGAGAGCTTGAGGTGATTACTAGAAATTCTTCCTCTTGTTTCCATTGTTCAGAATTTGATGTGAAACCTTAAGTTAGTGAGTGTCCTGGCACTTTAATAACCTTCCAGGTATACCCAGACACATCAAAATTTACCACAAAATTATCTTTTATTTCCTTTATATGGGAATATTTTGACAAGTGAACTTAAAAAAATAAGCATATCACTGCTCTTCAGGTTTGGACCAATATGTACACTTATTTTCCAAAAGTTAAAAGTTCTCCTTGATGAGGGATGGGGAATAAGTTACTTATTTCATAAATTCATAAAGGTGTAATTTGCCTTTTAAGTGGGCGTCATCAATGTTTTGACATTTTAAAACTTTAGGCATTCTTGGTCTCTTTTTCTTCCCTTTGTACTATTTTATTAAAATTAAGGAATACCTGAATATGGTTTGCAGTTTATAATGTATACCAAACTAAATTTGAGAAAATGGTAGAAAGATATAATATAGGCAAGGAGAAAATAGAAGAAATGAATATTACCAAGACATGAATATGTTTTTGTTTTAGCTCAAAATTTTTTCTGAGACCATGTCTTGTATGAGGATTTATTTTCTCTGCATTCTAGAATCATTGAAACAAGACAAAAGGAACTTAGGAGTGTAAAAGTTTTATAGTTTCCACCATCCCTTTGATTTATGTACTAACCATCCTCCACCTTGATCCAAAAAGTAAAACTCAAAACTATGCAAGCAAACAAAATCATTTAAAAAGTTATTGCTGCAAGAATGTTGTTAGGTAGGTAAAATGTGAGTTCCAAAGTAGTCTGGACTACACAATGAGCCTGTCTGACCCGGGCCCCCTGGGTTTATAATAGCCTTGGCATTGTGTACTCCTCCCTGAGTCATTCTTTTTGACCTGGTAGTGTGTTATGAGGTCAGTCATTCCTTATTGTAATTTCTGTGGGTGTTTTTCCAGAACATATTGAGTACTATAGTAATCTGCTCTTTTTACTCTTCCCATCTCATGATTTTAAACTATTCCATCTTAATAAGATTCTTCTATTTTTAATATTAATCTTTGTATAATACTTTGAAATCTGTACTGCGGTGCATATGTTTCCAGTTGCAGTCCTACCAGCTTACGCACTTTTCATTATCCTCAGACTGAGAAATGACAGCACCAGCTTGCCTTTCACATTTCATTAGTTAAACATCCACTGCCTTTTTCTTCTTTAATTTTTAAGGTCTTTTCTTTCTTTTCTTTTTCTTTTTTCTTTTCTTTTCCTTCCTTCCTTCCTTTTTTTTTTTTTTTTTTTTTTTTTACATCTAGGAATTCCCTATCTCCCCCTTTGTCTATCATACCTAATTAATCAGTGTATAGTCTTAGTTTTTGTTTCTGCCATTTCTGTACTATTCCACAAAGCCATACCTAATCCTCTAAAACCTTATTTTTAAACTATTTCATATCTCTTAATTAGTAGCATTGCTGTGATATCAAATATTTAGTGTTTATTGCTGTCAGACCAATCAATCTTTTTAAAGCACTGCCTTTACCCTGCTGCTATCCTCCTTTGAACTTTTCAGTGGTTCTACTTTGTTAGTAGATTGACATTTGAAATCTGAACATTGCCTACTAGGATCTAGGTCCTTTATTTCCTGTTTCTTCATTGGATTTTAACTGTGGAACAGCACCTCTCTTAGCCTATGTATAATCCATTATAAATGCTCATTTTTTTCCCTGTAAACATTTATTGCTTGGATCTATGTACTGTTATTGAACTAAACAAGATAGCCAAGGACTGACTTTTTATTGAAATTGATATTCTACAAAGAAGAAATAATTCTGGAGCTATTTCAGTTATTTGTTTAGTAAGCAGTTGGTGAACATGATATATTATTTTGATGGGAAAATACTAAATATTTATTTCATTTTTCTTCTGTCATCAGTATAATTTTTAAAAAATGAACATTTAACTGAAAAGATTATTTTTAAAATCACAAAATTTTAAATAGCCTAAGAGTTATTTCTTTCTAAATGTACATAGTAACGATTATTACTAAGTAATATTGATAATACTATGAGTACTTTCAACCACATAATAAAAGGAAAGGATAATTTACACATTCTTATGTTAAAACAATTTCAGTAAAGGTGATTATTATGTGATGTAAATACATGTGCAATAGAGACAAAATATTTTTTAAAGGATTGCATAAACTTAAATGATTAAGGCTTCTTAGCTAATACATGAAATCTGTCTTCATAATTGAATAAGATAAGATTAAAAATATTACATAGATTTTATTTTAGCTTTAAGTTACATTTAGTGGATTACATAGCATCACACCTATTGATGCTTTGAAGTTTGAGGATGTGTACAAAGTTGATGTTGACAGAAAGACAAAGTATTCAGTAACACTAAAAGTCCTTGTATAATCTAAAATAATGATTTTCATAAATATTACCATTATAAAACATTATACATGTAAACATGTCTTCTCTGTTTTGTAATGCCTTTACTTGTCTAGTGGGAGGTGAATAATGATATTGAGACTGCTGTTTAACTTACTGTAATGGCCTAAAATATTAAATAGCATTGAAGTAAATATGAGAAGGGAAAAGAATTATCTCCATGAAGTGATACAAAATGGTATACTAAGACTAACAGACCTGTGGTGTTCATTAAGGAACAAAATCCCTAAATTCAGATGCTAATTATAATTACAAGGCAGTGCCTCCCATATAGTTAACCATTGTGTATTTTCTCTAATCAAAATGTAATTTGGAATTCTTGAAGCACTGAATATAGCTCTCACATTTTTTTTTGTTATCTCTTAGTATTTATTTTTATAAAAACTGGAAAAGTTCTGGGGACTCTGATTTTGATGGAGATAGGTGACTTATTAAACCAAATGCTGTGTAGATAATTCATATAGATTGGTCTTAGATAGTATTTAACCTAGATTGTAAGTTAATACTTGGTGATTAAAAGCATATTTAGTAGTAAAGTTAAGATAATTTAAGTATATTTTAGCATCTTTGCCTTGTTGTGCAGCCCTATGAATGTTTTAGGCTTATATTTTAGAAATATATATTAACACTGGATAAAGAACATATCCATTTAGATTACTATGGTTTTAAAAATCAAATTGGTCATGGTCTTTGGCATCTTTTAAAATGGCAGTGTTGCATTATGATTAAACAGTTTTGAGAATTGTAAATACCTGTGAAGAAAATTTCCTTTGTATTTTGTATATCTTTCATTGACAGTTTTGTACTATGCTCTTCAGTTGTTAAAAAATAAATAGTTCAGATATCCCATTCCAACAAGGCCTCTAGCTTCGAAGTTCTTAGAGAGGGCAAGAGTGTGATGGTTGTATTTCTAAAACTTTGTCTTTAGAAATACAGCACAAAAAATTATAAAAGAAGCTTTTCACTTTTTTTCTTTAATCTTAGGTTATCTCCCCCTCCCCATTTAACTTTTAAAAGTAAGTAGCTCATAATTTAGGATCACAGTTATTAGGTGTATTTCTGCATTTTATATATTGCTCCCAGATGCTACAGTATTAGTTTTTATCACTGCATATTTTATAAAATGTCAGCCTTCTGTTGGCTGTTCACACAGCATTGTTAGTGATCAAAGGCACAACATAAAGGAAAAGACTCTAAACAGTTAGCTAATCTTTGTCCTTCACGGTAACAAAAATACTACAAAATTGCTTCATTATAGAAATTCAACTTTTGGTATCATATAATATGTAAAGGTTTTTCTTTGTGTTTAGTGAAGTAAAATGAGAAAAGATTTAACTTATAAGGAGAAATAGTTTCTAATTCACTAAGTTTTTCTTAGTAAGAAATGAAGGTGATATATCACATGTAAAGCTGCTGAACGACATGTGCTCTGTTTTCATACCTAGATACACAGCATAAGTAATTACTTTAAACCTCATTTTGTTACATAAAATACATTTAATGAAAGTAGTTATTAGTCTTTGTATATACATTAACTTGTGTATGATCTAATATATTTTAATATTCCTGTTTACCAGTTTTGTAGTTTAAAATGTTATTTCATTGATTCAAAGAGCTGATTTTATTTCAGTTATTGCACTATCAAGATAAAGATACAGAGTAGGAGAAAAACTTCAAAACCTAAAATAAAATCAAAATTCGTCAATGATTTTGATCAGCTGTTGTGTATGCCCAACACAACAGTTGGTTCCATCAATTCTATGTTTTGGGATGGTTTATTAAAATGAGCTGCTGCTTTCAGTAAGTCATGGGTAAGGACCCTGGCTTCACGCATGCTATTTCAGGATGGGGCAATTTTATAATTGAAGCCTGTGGTTGGTGAGATTAGAGAACTCTCTGTTCTTTGGAAGTGAGGGGTTTTTGTTCTGTTTTGTTTTGTTTTTGTTTTATTTTTCAGTGTGGGAATTCAAAAACAGAACAAGAGTGAAGATGTAGAGTACAAGCTGCTTATAATGTAATTTTGTGACTGTCTGAAATGGTTTTCTGTATAATGCATAATATATATATATATATATATATATATATATATGTATAATGGTTTTCAGGTAATAATGCTATGTATATATTATCTTTATTTTTGTGCAGTTTTTATCTTATTAACAAATGAAAAATAATTGATTTCTGAAGGAAGAATTAGGCCTTTGGAAAGCAGTTTAAAATATAAAACCACAAATGTTAGTTATAAGCATCAACTTTGTGTGTGTGTGTGTGTATGCTGTATTTTTTTCTTTTAATGCATGATGTATAGGTTACCAGTCTTGATACCACCTTAGAGTTTTCTAGAAAATGCAGAATCTTGAGTCCAGCACCACACCTACTAAAGCAGTTTTTGTTTTATTAAAATTTCTGGAAAATTCATATGGACATTAAAACTCAAGATACACTGTCATAAAACACCTTGTCAAACCTCTCATTTGTTTTCCATGACGGTATGTGGATACATGTTTTAATTGTGCATTGATTCTGAATTTGGCCTGCTCAGTTTTAGAGGAGCCAGTAACTAAGCATATGGGAATTTTAGTAGGGCTAGAAGTAGACAAGTATTCAGTCTAGGCAGTTGCAATTAGAAACAAATATCAAAAGCCTCTTACTACCCTGTTAGTGTTTTCTTTGGTTAGGGCACTATCTGTGCAACATTCCAGATATCATTTTTTTCCCTTCCAGAAATAGTGTAGTAAGCATCTTCAAGGTGTATTTGATGGCATGTTGTTTTTCAAGAGCTGCTTTAGAAAGGGTAGCATGGTTGAAATAGGATAGCACTGAATACATTGTTCGATGATAGAAGACTATGGTGACATATTAAGAGATTTGGAAACATGCTGTATTAGTTAATTTTTCTGTTGCTGAGATAAAATACCAAGCCCCCCGGAAACAAAATAACACAAAAATAAAAGCAACTACAACTTACGGAAGATTTAGTTTATTTTGGCCTATGGTTCCTAATCCATGGTGGTAGGGAAGATACAACAACAGACAGATGTGGCATGGAAGAAGAAAGGTGGTTTAGTCACATTTTATCTCCAGAGAGGAAGCAGAGAGGACAAAGGGGTGAAGGAAGAGAGAGAGAGAGAGAGAGAGAGAGAGAGAGAGAGAGAGAGAGAGAGAGAGAGAGAGAGAGAGAGAAGGTGATAAGGAGAGCACAAACAGAACAGGAAGTGACATGAGGTCTTAAAAACTCTGAAAGCCCACCCCTTCATGGCACCCTTCCCAAAGAATGCTATTAGCTGAGGAACAAGTTCAGATACTTGAGCCTGTATTGTCACTTTTCATTCAGACAATCAATCACATCAGGTGACTTAACTCAAAGTTTTCCAAATTTACTTGACCTGAAAAAACAAAACCAAATTCCATCTTATCACTCTATTGTGTTTGGTTGGTCTTCTCCCCTGAAACAATGTGTACATGTGCAGTGAACATTTATGCCCCCTCTATTAGTCAGGTTCTCTAAAGTCACAAAACTTAGGAAATGAATCTGTCTCTATAAATCTTCATTTATATCATGTATCTAAAGTTTTGAGACTATATATATCTATCTTCATCAATAGCTGTATCCCAATAACATATCAATCACAATCATTCTTACCATTTCTGATCTGACTACATATTAGTAACCATATACCAAGAGCTGTAACACAGAAAAGACACAACTAGGTGAGAGAATACACTGTTCTGAGTATTTCGGGTATGATTATATGGAACCTACTTAATTGGTTTTTTTCTCTTTAACCAATTTTTTTGAGGAATATCTACATGAAATTCAGTTATGGGTACTGGTGAAATTTGATGTTGATTGTCAAATGGAGTCTCTGAAGTGATCTTTTCTTTCCTTTATGTCAGTTAGACTTAGGGTAGTGCTGCACACTAAACATTAAGGTAACCAGACTGAGTTAAAACCTTGGGCTCCTCCTGGATGCTGTGAGCTAGCTGGAGATGAGGAACCAAACTTCAGACCCCTGGAAATCTGTCTACTGTGTTGGGGTTGTGGTCAGAGCCACAGGTTCAAAGTAATCTCTAGGGCCATAGCAGTGGAGACTCGGATCCTGCAGAGATCACTGACCTCAGAAGTCAGAACTCTACCTCCTCACTAACCCTTGAGGCCACAAGAACCAAGGCTTCAATGTCTCAGGGAACCATGGGCCCACTGGAACCAAATATGGGCCCTGTGCTGACCTCTGAGGCCACTGTGCTGGAATCCTGGTCTCTTGGTGCTCTGTTGCCATTGGAGCTAGAGGCCTTATATTTTCTTTTAAATGGACTATAACCTTTAAGCTTCTATAAGTTTACAACTTATTCCTTGTAAATCTTTTTCTCTACAACTGTTAACATTGGCATGCTCTAGGTGTCTTTTTAGTTTTGTTCTGTCATATATTAAACTTACTTTGAAAAGATGATAGCGTCGTTTCCCTTTTTCTTTTCATTTCTTCAATCCCTCTCCTATACTCTCCTCCCTTTCTGTTGATCAAATTTATGGTCTCTTTTTATTTGAATATGTTGTAGACAACACACACGCACATGCACATGCAGGTGCACACGTGCCTACACATAATTGTGCCATGCCCAAATATATACTCTTAAATATACGAATATAATTTTTTCGGTCTGTGTATTGTTACTTGACTGTATATGAATCCAGGGCTGGCCAATTAGTATTGGACGAACAGTTGAGGTACTTTTCCCTGAAAAGGACCATTTTTCTTACTCTCAACATCCTTAGTTGCCTATAGTTCTTTGTCTAAGGTTGAAGCCACATGCTTCAACTCCCTATTTCTGTGTTAGTGTTCCTATGGGTTTCATTCTTTTTTATTTTTTATTTTTTTTTAACTTTTTGGCATTTTATTTTTCTTTTTTCCTCTTTTACTGAAAATAGATTATTTCCTTTTTTGAAAAAATATAAATTATAATTTATTCACATTATATCTCGATTGTAATCTCCTCGCTCTTATCTTCCTGTTCCCACCTACCCGTCTTCTTCCACCCTGTTCCCCTCCCCTAGACCTCTAACCCATGCGGTCCTTTTCCCCCACCCTCTGGCCACAGCCTGTCAGGTCTCATCTGGATATCTTGCATCCCCTTCCTCTGTGTTCTCACAGGGCTTCTCTGCCAATGACAGTAATCAAATCCCAGGCACGAGAATTCACATCAGAGGCAGTGTCCTTCCCTCCCATCCCCCGTGCTCCCCCTACTCTCCCTGCTTCATGAGGAGCATGGGCTGTCCGTAGGCTACATCTGAACAGGGGTCTAGATTCTCTGCTTGCATTGTCTTTGGTTGGTGTATCAGGACAGATAGGGTTGTCAAATTGTGAAATATTAAATGTTTTCCTGTTCTGATGTGGTGTGATAACTAGAAGCTAGAAAGATACTGAATTTATGAATCCTGAATTCTGAATATACTGAATTCTCTGTTAGGAGAATATGGATTTTATTTTTATTTAAACCTATTTATATACTGGAAAGCTGAAATTTTTAGGGCTGCGCATGACAGCATATGCCATTAGTACCAGCACTCAGGGCTCTCTGAGTCCTCCTGGGTGCAGTAGGAGATGATGGGTTCCAGGATAGCCAGAGCTACATAGTGAGAACTCGTCTTAAAAGACAAACAAAAAAAGAAAATGTGGTTGTAGCTTATATACTGCTGCTTGTTGTTTTGTACATTTCTGTTGGAGTGTCTAGAGGAAATCCATAGCAGGTAATTACATAATATGTGCAAATCTAAGCTTTACTCTTCTTTACTAAGCTTGATCTTCTAGAGGTTCTTTTGTCTTTGATAGTTTCATTGACTGTTAACCTCCCCTCGCCCAGTTTCTCTACTTTCTGACTTTTGGCAGGTATCCTAAACATTTGATTGCTTTAAAAAATTTTTTTTATTTTCTCTGTGATTTAACCAAATTTAGTATTATTCAAGTTAGAATTGAGTGTTATGTTATACTTCATTAAAAACCTCATGTGATGACCCAATTGCTCTATTCTGACTCTCAGTTTTCCTCTCTCTGACTGGCCTCACTGCTTCTTATTCTTTGTTGTGCCTAAGGTTGGGCTAAGTCCACACTTGTCACATCTCAGTCTCATCGTCAATAGTCTCCCTCAGACCTGTCCTCGTTCGTCTATTAAATCAAGTTTTGTGTTGTAGAATATTGCTCTGTCCATTTTCAGAGTAGTTAATGCTGTTTTCAGTACACACTGACCTGATTATTGGATGCTACAGGGTGAGACAATTTCAGTTTTTAAAAACAGCAGGTATGGCCCTGAAAATTAATACCAAATATTAAATAACTTTATGTAGTATGTAACTAGAAAATGAAAAGATTTTGTGCTTAATTCTAAAATGAGATAACTATACCGTTAACATACTAAGCATTTTTATTTTAGAGTGTTGTTGTGTCGTTGATTTTATCTGTCATTGCCCATATTACTTTTATTAAAATTAACAAAAATTTTGATTTGTGAGTTTTAATACACACTGGTAATTTTAAAAAGAATTTTAGAGTTCTTGAAGATACCTTACAGTAAAAACTTCTGAATTTGCAGAATGTATGAAATTTACATTTACAAAATCTTGATATTTTACTGTTGTAGATGTGTTCATTTAACTTAGTTATGTAAGGTCTAAAGTTTGAAAAAAATCTCTACCCACTTTGTGGCAACAAACTAATAGATATTTTATATTTTAGTGGGCTTCTTGCTTTTCAAAAACTTTTTTTGAGAATTTATTACATTTCACTCCTTTTCACCCCAACTCTTATATCCCTCCTACTCCTGCTTAAATTCATGATTCCTCTTAAATTACTATGATGTGCTTGTATGTGTAAAACCTGTTGATTCCATTTTGTGTTGTTTGTATTTACATGAGTTTTAGGCTGGCCATAGAGGACTGGGTAGCCCATCAGGGACTCAAGCTTGGAGAAAACAAACTCTACTGTTCCAGCCATCGACTGCCTATAGCTTTTCATCTGGGGGTGGGGCCTTGTAAAGTGTCCCCCACTCATGTTATATCAAGTGTTGTCATTTTGCAGGTCTTCTTTCATTTTGTTGGAATTTCATGGTCATGAGTGGATGAGAATATCTCACAGCAGGCATACTGGGCCTCTGGCTCTTATAATCTCTCTGTTCTCTCAACAATGTTCCCTGCGTTTTAAGTGTAGGTTTGCATGCAGATGTATTAGATGGGGTTGTGCACTCCATTGTCACTTACTCTATGCCTTCTGACCAATTTTGCATCTCTGAAATAGTCTCGGAATGATGCAAAAAGAAGCCTCTTTGATAAGAGTTGAGAGCTACAGTTGTCTGTGGGTATAAGTTTAAGTGCTTAGAATAAAGCCAGGAATAGTGTGTGTGTGTGTGTGTGTGTGTGTGTGTGTGTGTGTGTGTGTGTGTGTGTGTCAATAGTAGGTCATCCTTTAGGGTCTATGCCCTCTCTTACCCTTGGTAGTTGTTTACTATATCAAGCATTAGTTCTTTCCTAAGCAGGTCTTAAAGTCCAATTAGGCAGGTGTTGGTTATTCCCAAGCTAAAAGTGTCACTATTATATCATTGAGGATATATTGCCAGGCCAAACATAGTTATAGTTCATAGGTTTTATATCTGGGTAGAACTATTGATTTCTTTCCTTGTTTCACAGCTTGCATTAATACCATCTAGTAGTCTGAGAGCTTGTCCCCTGGGAGGAGGCTCCAGGTCAGTTCCAGCTTCAGTCATCCAAATCCTGTTTCTGAAGTGTGTGCTGTTGTAAGCAATAGGAAGGAAACAAAGGCCAATGACAATAGTCTGTACTGTTTTGTTATTCCATTGGATTACCGTGTCGAACAACTTGAAGAGGAGTTTCAACATATTGCCACTGGAATTTTTGTGTAGCTCTTGGGAAGAGTATTTTCATCCTGTGTACTCTAATTCCATTTACAATTCTCTCCCCCCCTCTCTCTTTCTCATCTACTTTGAGTATGTATGTAATATATATCATATGTATACTATATAGTGCATATATAATATAGGAAATATATTTATTTCCGGTAAGCTTATAAAATGTTATTTATGGCTTTTTCAAATTCTGTATTACCTCTCTTGTTCCTCCTTCATCACTGAATATTATGTATTCTGTTTCCATTCATTTACTTGAAAATTTTATAATTGCTTATTTCTTTACAGAGAAATAAAATTCCATTTTCCATATTGCTACATTTTCATTATATCTTCATCAATTGAAGGAATTTTGGGTTTTTCCATTTTCTAGCTAATATGGATAGATAAGCAGTAAGCATAGCTGAGCAAGTATCTCTCTGTAGAATATCAAGTTCTTTTGATATATGCAAAGCAGCTGGTCTCGCTGGGTCATTTGGTTGATCTACTTTGCGTTTCTGAGATTTCTCTATATTGATTTCTGTAATGGTTGTAGCAGTTTGTAGTCTGTCAAAAGGTAATGGGTGTTTCCCACCTTTGTCATAGCTAGCATTTATTGTCAGTTTTTATATTAACCAATCTGAGTAGGTAAAGATGAAATGTTAAATTTAGAGATGCTTTGGCAAACATTTATTTATTATCTTTGAGAATATTATACATGAGTACTGCCTTTAAATCATTTTGACCTCACTATCGAAGCCTACAATTCCTCCTGTGACCAGGGCTGTCTTTCAAATCCATGACTGTTTATTATTTAATTATTTTTACATACACACATCTGTTTCTATAAAGAAATGCAGCCTGTACAGTCTGCTTAGTATCAGGTCCTATGTGTATGCATTTATGGCTTAATACTTGGGATTAGATAACTTGTCAGGAGGACAGATTCTCTTTCTTAGCAGCCATTAATTGTCTGTAACTCTTCATCTAGGGGGTGAGGCCATGTCAGATTTTCCCCATCCACATTGCTATGTCAGTTGGTATTGTGTAGGCCTCTTTTAAGTGACCATATAGTTTGGATTTCATAGGTACAACTCCCTCTTTTATGTAGATGACACAGTCTCATACTGCTGTGTTCCCTGAGTTTTTGATGCAAGGATTATGTTGTCGATGTATCTGTGGAGGATTGACACCCCACAGTCAGTTTGTCTCAGCATTTTGACCAGTTGTGTATTGATGGTTTTTGTCTCACCTACTAATTCTCCAGTTCCACAAAGTAGGACGAAATAGTTAAACATATGAGCTTATGAAAGCTCTTTTCATTCAAACCAACACAAATGAGTATGTTCTTAGATTTTTCCCCCCAGGAAATTCTGTAAATGGCAGTGTTTCTATGATCTCTAAGGGTATTTGTATATAGAAAGGCTACTGAATTTTATAACCTGAATTTTGTGTCCCTGCCTTTGCTAAAAGATTGATCATTTCTAGAAGTGTGTGTGTGTATGTGTGTGTGTGTGTGTGTGTGTGTGTGTGTGTAATTTTTGCTATATTTTAATTATAAAATATCTGCAAATTATACCGTTATACCATCCCTATAGAGAAAATGATTTTCTTTACCTATTTGCATTCCTTTTATTTCCTTTTCTTGTCTTATTGATCTAGCTCATGCTATCGCTATAACAGCCCTGTGTCATTTCTGATTTTAATGGAATTAGTTCAAGTTTTTTCTCCATTTAGGATGATATTATATAAGAGTTTATCGTATGTAGATTTTAGTAGCTTGAGATATCTAATCTCCCATCCTGCTCTAATAATCATAATAATTTATGATGAAGTCATGTTAGATTTTGTCAAAGGCTTTTTTATTTTGTATCTATTGATATTTTCTTGTGATTTTTACTTTTGAGTCCGTTGATATGATTATTACATTGAATAAGTTACATATATTGAACCCTCCAGGCTTCTTTTAGCTAAATCAAATTTGATCGTAGTGAATGATCTTATTGATATATGCCTATATTCATTTTGCACATATTTTATTGAGAATTTTTGTATCTATATTCATCATGGATATTAGCTTGTTGGTTTTTGTTTGTTTGTTTGCTTTGCTTTGCTTTGTTGTTACCTGGCTTGGGTGATATAGTAAACTTCATAGAAGTTTAGAAGTACTTCTCTTTTTCTTTCTTTCTTTTTTATTTTTTTTATTTTTTTTTATTTTGCAGAGCTTAAGGAATACTAGTTGTAGGTCTTTGAAATTCTGGTAGAATTTTGCTCTCAATCACTCTGGGCCTTGGCATTTTTAGTTGAAGGCTTTAAATCTCCCCATTTTTTGCATCTGTTTTAAGTTGTTGGTCACTTGTTTTAACTCCTTGGATGAATCTAGAAATTTGTCTAATTTTTTCTTTCCTTTAAGAGTATACATTTTAAAAGTATTCCTTTATAATATTGTCAATTTTGTTGGAGGTCTTTGTAACATTTCCTTGTCCATCTCTGATTTTGATAATTTGCCTTTCTTTTTGTTAATTGGACTAAGTAGTTTGATGATCTTGTTTATCTATTCAAAGAGCCAGCTTCTAGATTTGTTGATTCTTTGTATTCTTTTCTTTGCCTATATTTAATTAACTTGTGTTTTGATTTCTGTTATTTTTTTCCTGTCTACTCGACTTGACTTTGGCGTCTTCTTTGCCATCAAATCCTCAAGTTGCATTCATTTGTGTTCTATTCTTCCTTCTTAAAATTTTTCTTTTAATTTTAATGTAGGCACTTAGAGCTATTGACTTCCCTCATGGGTACTGCTTTCATTGTTTTTCATACATTTTGTTATGTTCTTTTTATTTTTATTTTGTTTTGAGATTTTTTTCCTTTCCTGTTTTTCTTTTGATCTAGTCAGCATTCTGTAAGATATTGTTTTATCGTCCATGAAGTTCGTGTGATTATTGTACAATTTTTTCCTGTTTATTTTTAAGCTTTGGTTTTACACTGAACCACTTCAGTAATGTTTTTGGTATATTTATTTTGTGTCCCAGCATGTGGTCTATTTTATAGACACTTCCATGGAGTGCTGTATATGTTCTTGGTATCAGATAATGATATTCTATTAGGGCATTTTGGTGTATGCTGTCACTTAATTCTGATGTGTCTCTGTTCAGGTTTTGACCTGATGACCCATTCATTGTAGAAAGTAGAGAATTAAAAGATGTAATATTTGAGTTAATCTTTGTCTTGAAGTTCAGTCATATGCCCCTACATTTGATATACATAAATTTTTAGGATTATACCATCTTCTTGGTTAATATTCCCCAGGCTAGAATGGGTCTGTATATCTTTTTTTAAAATCTCAGCTTGCCACATATTTTGTCAGATGTTAAGACAGTGATACTTTATTTGTTTCCTGGTTCCATTTATTTGGAATACTTTTTCTCATCCTATCATTGTGAAGTATTCCCTCTTCTTAAAAGTGATGCTTAGTGTAGAAAACAAAACAAAAATCCTGTAGTTTCCTAATATACTAAACTAATACTTGTCCTTTGACTATGGAGGTCAGACCATTAATACTTAAGGTGCTTTACTGCCCCAGTCTTTGTAGATTTGATCTTTTCATGGTGTTTCTAATTCTAGCATATTGTTTTTATATTATGTGTTTAATAATTTTTCATATCCTTTGATTGAGTGGTGCAGTTTTTCTTTCAATTTAAGTTCTGATAGTCTATCTTCTCAATCTATTCTACTTTTCAGGCTTTCCTGTAGAGTTTTCTAATTGGATTGGGGTTTTCAGTTCCATCTTCATATCAGCTTCAGTTTTCCTCTATATTCCTGGTCTTTACTGAATTCACTTGTTGTCAAATTCTGAATTATCTTGATTTCATTTAGGTGAATATTAATATTATCTTGGACTTTACTCAGAGGTTTATTCCTATCATCTTTAAATCTTTGAGGCATTTGTTTGTGTCCTATTATTGTATCCTTGAATTCTTTATGTTTGTAATTGTTATTTTGGTTTCTTTGTTCTGGCATTAATTTAAACAATTCTCATTGGCGAACATTTGATACTATTTTTGGTTTGGTGATATTACCTTGGGAATATGGACTTCTTTCATTGGTTTTATGTCAGGGACGGTAGAAAGAATTGGTAGGTCAGTCTTTCAGATAATACAATTTTGAGTTTTGTTTGGAGAGATAGGGAGGTTCCAATTTATTTGTGACTGAGAAAGTGTTGGAATGTAGCTCGTGGCTGGGTCTGCCTGGCCAGTTAGACAAACTAAGACAGCATATGTAACTGATAAGTCGTGGTCATTCATCAGGTTGTGGTAATGTGCAGGATGGATGTGCTGTCTCAGTTAGACATTGGAGTGTGGGAATGGAAGGGGCTGGCAGAGGATGTGGGACGTTCATGTGGCTGGGTTGATGCACAAACTCTGTGAACCCAGCTTTGCCCTGAACTGGAGATGCCCTCGTGGTGACGGTCTGTGGCTTAGCAGGTACATGTACTGAGAGCCTTAGCTAGGTTAGGAAGTGAGAGCATGGCTTTGCTTTTCACTTATTTTGGAAGTTAGGAAGAGGTCAATAAAGCTTAAATAATACTAAAATTATGCTTTTATGATTTTTAAAAAGCAGTCTTGAGGCCCTATTTAATGTGTGACTATTGTAGGCACATGTGGAAATTCCTAGGACTTCAGTAATATTTTTTTAAAGTTGGTTTACTTCTTTTGTTTCCATTTTAAAATTATTGTGTTCAATAAAATTTTGGTTTTTGTCTATTTAGATGTTCCCCTAGAAACATTCAATTGAAATAAAAACAAAATCAAGATGCATAGTTGGAGTGAGGAGAGAGAGAGAGAGAGAGAGAGAGAGAGAGAGAGAGAGAGAGAGAGAGGAGACACATACAAAAGAGAGAGAGAGATAGTCTGAGCACTTAGGCATTAAATATGGATGTTAATTAAGAAAAATTATAAAAATATGAAACCAGATGTTACATAAATTATTTGATTCCCAGGATAGCAGTAACTTATACACTGACAATATTTTTATATTTGCATGTGTATATCTATTTTCTATTTCTAGATTTTCCAATATTTATGCAAGTCCCATGAAAATAACTAGAGAAAGAATTGGCACTTCCTTCTTTGAAATGGTGGTAAAGAGTTCTGTATGTGTACTGATAGGGAAGTCAGTTGTGTGTCAGCTTTTCTCTATGGATGATCTTCTGGGTTTACTGATTTTGCCTATATAGTTACCTTCTTTTTTTGTTTTCTCTAATAGTATACATTTCTTTTATTAACTATATCCTTGTACAGCATAGTTAATTAATGTAAGAAATTGAAAATTGGATTGAAATTGAAATGCATCTAAAGTGTGTATTTAAAAATATGTTAAATTACAACTACTTGGGATACTTATTATATTGTTACCTATTTATTTGATTACAGTCACATTTTAAACTTTTTTGGTTTTTCGAGACAGGGTTTCTCTGTGTATCCTTGCCTGTTAGGAACTTGCTTTGTAGAACAGGGTGGCCTCCAAATGGCAGTGATCTGCCTGCCTCTGCCTCCAGAGTGCGGGGATTAAAGGCATGCACCACCATGCCTGGTTTAAACTTATTTTTAATTTTTATATTTTTTCAGTTTTTTCAAGACAGGGGTTCTCTTTGTAGCATTGGCTGTCCTGGACTCAGACCAGGGTGACCCCGAACTCATAGAGATCAGCCTGCTGCCTCTGCCTCCTGAGTGCGGGGATTATAGGTGTAGGACTTTGGTTATTTGGTTTAGTGATCATATCACGCTGTACTGTGTTTGATATAACAAATTCTTACTGAACCACAATAATTTCAAGTGAAATTAGCTGTTACAGATTACATATCTATGTTGTTCGTTTTTACTTTATATTTCACCACCTTACTGTTGCCCTTTGATTATACAATGAGCCACCATTAATGCATGAGATTTTTGTTGAACATTAGGAACTAATGCATACATAGCAATTAGTGAAAAAGGAGGCCACGGATTTGAAGAAGAGTGAGAGCGATACACGAGAGTGTTTGGAGGGAGGAAAGGGAAGGGAACAATGTTTTAATTAAATTAAAATCTAAAACAAAACCAAAAACAAAATCCAAAACACCACCTAATTTGTTTACAGATTTATTATTAAGATATTTTTAAGTAAGTTGGTTATCCTCAAGATCTTTAGTGTAATTATTGTAGGTTTCATGCATGCTTGAGCCCGTGGCAAGAGAACCCTGTTTATTCCCAGAGTCCACTTTTAACACTTAAGTGCTCATGATTGTTTGCCAGTAGAATTTATATTACAAGGATTTATAAACATTTTCCTGCTATGCTTTTTACTGTTCATAGCCTTTTTAAATATTATTTTTTTGTTGGGCAGTCAATGTATTTGTTAGGGCATAGGAAGTAAGAGTAGACTTACAGTTGAATGTACCTCGAGATTTGAAGATAAAGTTCAGTGGTGTAGTGTTTACCCTAGGTCCCGGGTTTATATTCCCAGCACCTCTGCAAAAAAGACAAAGGGATTGCTTTAATTACTAGGCAGTTCCTACAAGTGTAAGGAAAACTGAAGTAAGGATCCAAATTTTTTTTTTTTCTATTAAGGACTTGGAGCCTACTTTGAAATATATTTAGATTATTTTTCTGTTGCTGTGATAAAATAATATGACTGAAAGCAACTTATAAAAGAAAGAGGTGGGGTTTTGTTATAGTGTTCCATAGGCATAGAGTCCATAATGGTGGGAGAAACAAGCTTACTTAGTATTCTGTTCTTGGAAGTACTAGCTGCGTAACATTCATTAGAAATAAGGTATGTTGGACATGCCGTCATGTCTTGATTCACTTTTAAGGCGTGTTCTAGTTCATTCCATTTTTCTTTAAGCAGGAATAAAAATTTTGATTGTCCTTTGGGATATACCTACATTATATCATGTTCATCTAGAGTCTGATTTCTGTGTTTATGCTAGTAACTGGAAAAAATGGGCGGGAGGACAGTTCAAGACAGAGTTTCTCTGTGTAGCCTTGCCTGTCCTGGACTCATTTTGTAGACCAGGCTAACCTTGAACTCACAGAAATACACATGCTCTGCCTCGCAGAGTGCTGGGATTACAGGCATGCACCACCATGCCTAGCTATAAGAGGCTGGAAAGAAGAGTCAGGGATTAAGAGCATTGGCTGTTCTTCCAGAGTACCAGAGTCCAATTTTCAGCACCCACAGTGCAGCTATATGGCAGCTCACAGGGATCTGAAACTTCAAATCCAAGGTTTCTGACACCCTCACACAGATAGAAATGCAGCCAAAACACTAATGAACACAAAATAAAAATAAAATTATAAAAATCAAACAATCTAGAGAACTTTCCTTTAAAAAGCACAAAATTATTTGGGGGAGAAAAAATTCCTCAACACAAAATATACTAACTCTTTTTCTGTTACCCTCACATGTCCTGGGAGCTGTATTTGTACTTGACCATCTTGTCTGTTTACCCTACTGTTATCTGTGAAGGGCGTTATGTTAATAGTGTACTCTGAGTTACACTGAAGGACGACTCTGTCTTCTCATTCAACTGAGAAATATTAATGGGAAAGATGTTTAAGAATGTAAAGAAGTGTGATAATTTGCTTATAGACTTTAAATATCAATTTTGAGGGTAAAATTAATTTGAATTTATTCACTTGATTCACAAATGTTGCTTAACCAATTATGTTAGATGCTCCCCATATCTGTTAATTTTTTAATTTTTTTATTCATGTGTTCTTTTTTACTTTAGTTTGATAATGTAAGGAAAATTATTTTCTTTTGCCAAATTCATTGTAAAAATTTAGAAGTTTTTGTTTTTGCATACTTCATAGAGCATAACTATTTAAACACTCTTGCAACAGGTAACTGCAAATGAAAGTGAGCTGTAGGAAATAAGATTTTTTTTTTTTTACTTTTTCTTCCTTTTCTTCTAACCATTTTGACAAGTGTTATGGACAAGTGCTTAATGAACAGTGACGTGCATCCCAGTTTCACTCCTCCCCTTGCAATTTTAGCAGTCTTCTGAGGTATTTAGTGGATCTGAAAGAAGCAGCAAAGGGCCTGATGATTTGCAGGGAGAAAATCAGACACAGAAAACCAACCCTTTATGACTATAAGTGTGTTTTTTCTATGCATGTGTTTGTTAAATAAGTCCACTAGGTATTTTACATTGAAACTTAAGAATCACTTGTAGCCAGTGAAGAGTTGACTCATTAAAATGAAATTTGTCTTTAATTTGTAATGACTGACCTGCTACTATCCATTAGACTAATTATTGAAATATTATAATTTCAATTATCCAAAATGTGTCTATAAATGTCATTAATGATAGGAATAATAATTTCCTGTTAAGATTTACAGTTTATTTTGATGTTAGCGAACACTGACTTAACATACTTGAATACTACATTACTTTAATATGTTAAAGCCTCATATGTACCTTTGTTCAAAATATTACACATATATTTGGTTCCTTCATGGTATGCAGCATAGAGGTTGGAAGTTTCACATGATTAGAAATATGCTATGTCAGAAACTAAGGTAAAATCAGTGTCAGACCATTTACTTTGCATGTACAAGGCTCTGGGTTTAGTGCCCAGTATTACACAGTTTATATACACACATATGTATATATAAGTATACATATGTATTATAGGATTTGTACACATATGTATCTAACTAGTACTAAGTACTTTTGCCCAGATAATATTTAGCTCAAGTATGTAGAATAAGATTTCTCTAAATAAATAGCCATTTTGTGTTAGTTTTATGTGAATATATTTTAATTTTTATAAATAGAACATAGGAATTATGTAGGTAAGGGAAATTATCAGTTTACGGTCATCTTATGTTATTAGTCCTATGAGATTTTACAAGTTTCAAAAGATTGTTTATTACTATAGTTCCACAGTGTACAGGCTTTACTTATATCTTGTCACCTTAATTTCCCATTGACGCACCTTGTTAAAGAGAACTGTATGCTAGTAAATTTAAAAGCCTTGATATTGTTTTAATCTGATCACAAATGAGTTTGGGTTCAGGTTCTTTTAGCTGCTGGCTACAAACCTAACCCTGTATTTTTTGGATTTATGAGGATAAGTCCTGCTTTGGCAATCTTGTAGATCCTCAAGAGAATAGTTAAACAGTGATTAATCATTGTTTCTTCACTGAGTGTGCAGAAAAGAATGGAAAAGCAGCATTTCACACCTCTGAAGCAATTAATCCCCATGATCTTAGCCAGGTTTGTCTTGTAGATAAGTCAGGATACAAAACGGTACCTAATTTATCAATGTATGCATGCCATAAAGTATAAAACACACAATTTATTTCATATCATTTATAGTCAAATGTAAAAAAAGAGTGACTTTGCCATATCCAAGAGTGTTTCCTACATTACCTTCATATAAACTAAGTACCAGAGATTACAATGGGATTCCTGTTTATTGTGCACATCTGGTGCAGTCACTATGCATTTTCTCATTCACTTGCTGGCATTTTTAGTGATTGTGGCATAAATCACCTTGCTAATCAGAAACATAAGTGACGGGAAGTCATCTCCTTTTTTTGAACAATGGGAAAAAACATATGGCTTCTTAGGCAGTACTTGGCTGTTATACTGTTTATGTGGCAGTGTTTTCTTGGATTTAGAATTTCATATTAATTGCAGTGCTTTGGTCTAAGATATTACACACCTAGGGCTTGAGGTCAAAATGTTTATTTTATACCATTCTTAAACTAAAATGATGAAATTCCTTGCCTTTTAAAAAGAAATTGATATGTAAACAATTTGTAGATGAAGGTTTAAACTAATGACTTATTGGAGAAAGTACATATATGTGCAATGTTCATATGGCTTTATCTTCATATATGTAGGAAAGAAGCTAATTATGTTTTTAATTTTATCCATTTTGAACCAGTTTATAGAACAGAATAAAACCTCTTGTCTTTAATGTGCTAAAATATAAGATGAATTGTATTTTGATGATCTTTTAAATATGGAAACTATGTCTACATATACTTTAATGAAAAAAATCAAAGACTGACATTTTGTAGTAGTTAAGAAATGTTTGTATAGCTATGCATGGTGACATATACCTATTTCTTACCTTTAGGGAAGATGGAGGTGGGAGTATTTTGGTTAGGTCAGTTAGACCCTGGCCATCCAACTCCTACCTAACAGGTAAGGTAATTTAAAAAAAAAAAAAAAAAAAAAAAATCAGAACTTGCTCATTAAAATGTATTCCCAGCAACCACATGGTGGCTCACAACCATCTACAATGATATCTGGTGCCCTCTTCTGGCAGGTAGGCACATGTGTGGGCAGAATATATATAAATTATAAATAAATCTTTAAAAATGTATGCTGTTCTATTTGATGTATCCCCAAATACTCCAATAGTAAAAGTATCTAGAATGCTTCTCTGAATATTCTTTGGAATTAATATGTAACTACTTAAAATAGGAACTTTAAGTGGAGATAGGATTCATCTTATTGTATGTATCAGACAGTTGTTATTAAAATATCAATCATAATAACATGTATTACAGATTTATAGACTTTATAGATAATGGTACACTATGGATAGAAATACAGTTTTAAAAATATTGCAATTTAAAAAATGATTTTAATATTTACTCATTTTGCTTTAGGAATCTTTATGATTGTCTCAAGCATCACCTGAGTTAGGAAAGTAAATATCCACAAGTTGAATAAAAGCAACAAAAGTGGTTTGGTTTTTATAATTGTTTGCATGTGTGTGTGTATCTGTGTATGAGTTTTTTTCTGGTACCTGGGAAGCCAGAGGATGTCATTGGGTCCTTGGATCTGGTGTGAGCTGTCCAATGTAGGTGCTGAAAAATGAGCTTGCGTCCTCTCCAAGAGCAGCATGAGCTCGTGACCACTGAACTATATCTCCAGCCCTGTCTTTTGTTTTGTTTTTTAAAATAATTATTTGTTTCAAATATGCCTCTATTCACATTCTCTAATATGATATGGTATGCTATATTTTATGTTATACTTATGGCAAAATTATGAGTGGTAATTATTTCTAAATAAATTTTTAAATTAAAATTAACCAGCACTTTAAAAACTTAACTGAACTCTACACCATATTGTTCACTTCTTGTCCATTCTTCTTTTATTCATTTAAAGCCTTTTCCATTTTCATCTTTTATTATCATCATCATATCATGTTATTTTTAATTGGTTTTTATTTCTGGTAGAAATAAATTTAAAAGCAGTACAATTTTAAACATATATATTTAGTTTTTTTCACCATAATACAGATTCTAGAAAGATAGAGTTTTTCAAATCCAAGAAATTACAGTCGAATACATGGCTAAAGTATCAGAACCAGTGAGCAAAAATAAAATTCTGGCTTTCATAACTGTATACTTTGAGTTTTACTGGATACCGTGAATGAAACTTTCTGACATCAAGGGCTTGATGAAATTAATTGAAAGCGTTTTTCAGTCACCCTGCTTTGAGAACCAGTGTCGCGCGCACCTTTCGCCGATAAAGGAGACGCGGCAACTCAGGATTCTTCTGGCAGCGATTTTTATTGTTACAGCTCTTCTTGATAGCAGATGGGGAAGGACCCTCTCCCCGTAAAATCCCCGGCTTATATAGGAACTATGGAGGCGTGGAGGGACGTGTCTTCTCGTGATTGGTGCTCTAGAGAATACCTAATTAGCATACCGCCTGCGTAACGTGCTTGCGCATGCGCACTGGCCATAAGGGCTTTTGTGAAGAATGGCGGAGCGGCTCCCGACAAACCAGGATTCTTTTGGAGTTTCAGAAATGTAGGCATTTATTGTACATTTTGTTTCCATATTTTATTTTTAAAGAATTTGCATTATTTGTTCTTACCATTCCATTCTTTGTCTTCCTTGGAATTAATGTCGGTACATATTTCTAAACAAAGATAACTGAGATGATTACAAAACTAGAAGAAAAGATACCATTCTTTGTTTACTGATTGTTATGCCTGATTTTTTTTTTTTTTTTTTTTTTTTTTTTTTTTTCTGCTTCACTTTCCAGGTATCTATTTCCCGACTTAGGTTTGTAAGAATAGATAGTTCCAGACAAAGTGGTTAAAGACACAGAGTGGCAGAGGAAGGGCCTGTGACCTGGACTGGCTTTGCTTTCTAACTACCTACCCTATGAAAACTCTTGATTCTGTAATAGCAGAATTAATCCTTTTTATGGCATTATTTAACATGTTGTCAAGCCTGTAAAGGCCCCAGTGTCTCAACAATACCATTGTGGCCCTAGTTGCAGGCACATTAAAGTTAGGGGACACTGGCAAACCATAGCAACTGATGATAGTCTGCTGTTACAAAAGTTAACTGAATACAGCTTGTGCTCTGCTTTGTCAGAATAGACTGTTCTCGGTTTTGACAGAAGCTTAAGGAAATAGAGCGATGGTGCTCAGCTGATTTATAGGAAAGAAGATGACAACAGGAGAATCAAGTTCTGCTCTAAAACAAGTTCTCGACTGTTGGTTTGTGAACCCTTTGGGGAGTAAACTACCGTTCACAGGGGTTGCCCAAGACCACTGTGAAGCATAGATACTTACATTATGATTCATAACAGTGGCACAATTAAAGTTATAAAGGAGCAGCATAAACAGTTTTATGGTTGGGGGTCACCACGACATGAGGAACTGTATTCAAGGGTCATAGCATTAGGAAGGTTGAGAACCACTGCTCTAAAGTGTCTGGAGACATGCAGCATGACCTTTATATTTTCTGAGAAGCTAGAAGAAAGATTTTCTTTTTCCTTTGTCAGTGTATAAAATGGTGGATATTTTTCAGACTCCTGTGCCAGCAAATGTTGAAACGGTTTGGGTACTGTGGTTGATAGTAGTGCTACTTTAATAAAATAGAATGGAGAAAGTAAGACTTAGTGGGAGTGGGACCAACTTGAAGAAGCTATAGGGGGTCCTGTGGGTGACAGTAGTAACTATAGGCAAGGATACATTGCAAAGACAGATTCAGATTCTTGTATTTCAGTAAAACATGAAGCCTGCCCAAAGTTACTTTGGAGATAGTAGAATTAGTACATCAAAAATACCACATAGAGTCACAAACTGAATGAAATGATAGGTCTTGTTTGTTCATGAACACATGCAGTATACTTTTAGGATGATTTCTAGAAATGTATAAGAAAGATAACTTGCTTTGGGATAAAAGTGGGAAGCAGCAAGCATCACTTGTAATTATGTTGTAAAATAATATGGTCCTTGAGATAATTAAGATTGTTATTCCCTTCATAACTTTTTCACTCAACAGTTTCTGCTTACTTCTGTGGCAAAGCAAGGTGCTGGTTCAACAAAGGCAAGAAATATAGGATTCTTTCCCTTAAGAGATGGAGATTTATAGGGAACAGGCTTGCAGTTAAAAATAATAGCATCCAGCACAACGAATAATGTGACAGAGTATGAATGGGTGACAGTAGACCTCAGAATTCTTAAAATGCCTAGGAGGTAAAGACGAGGAATTCCATGGAGACTTCTCAGAGAGTGTCTAGGCCAGGTGTGTGAACAGTGCTGAGGGAAGGACAAGAAAGCGTAGGCAGCTATCAAGCAGTGCCGCTGCAGTGGCCCGAAACCTCTGCAAGCAAGTGTAATTGGGGTTTTATGCTACTGACACCTGAGATTGTATCTTCAAAGAGACTTATTTATCATACTGTGTTTGAGCTTTATTTATTTATTTTTCTTTAGAAGGAAAAATGAGAGCAAGAAGACTGTTGCCATAGAAGAGCTGCAAGTTGTAATGCCAAGCATTATGACTTCTGAGAGGATTTAAGCCAGGGAGAGGTGTATCACATTTACATTTCGAATTAGAGAAAAAGTTGAAGAGCCCAGGCACTATTTAAGAAATTATATTTGGGTCACAGGAGAAATGAAGGAACTGAAATTATCAGGTCAGAGGTAAAGAAGAAGAATATTCTAATTCAGAAGGTAGATTGACCAAATGTAGCAGTTGTTTATGTATGAGAAGGTCTACAAGGAAATATGAGCACTAGGCTTGGGTGACTCCTTGGTTCTTTTATCCTTTAGGATTCTTAGGTAGCTGAGGAGAATTTGAAGAAGAGGATGACTACTGTCTAGGTACCATGCTGATTACAAATAGTTAGGAGATGGTTGAATAAAGATATCTCTCAAGCTCAGGAGATCAATTACAGATATATGTGAAGTATCATTAACATTAGAAACTATTACTAGCCTGAACATATTTAATAATTTGCTTAGTATTCTCCAAGCATTGTATCATGTGTTGATAAACTGAAGATAAGTAGGTATGTTTTACAGGTCCATGCAAGGCTGAACAGGGATTATAAAGAGAGATATGGAGGGGATCTTGGACAAATTGAGTGGCTTTAAATAATGTGATGAGAAAAAGAGTAATTTGTTGAGTTGAAAGAGGGAAATATGAAGTGAATGAAAATCAAACAGCAAAAAAAGAAGAAAAAAAGTGAACAGAGAAAGCATTAGAAGTGAAGTGCTGGAAAGGGCTCATATGGCATTCCTTCTGTGCTTAGTAGTGGAATGGCGTGAGGTAAAACTCTTTTTGCCCAGGGATGAGAAGTGAAGGATCCCACAGAACTGGCTGTGAAGATATCCCTGTCTCAGAGATGCAAAATGAAGGTTTATTGTTTTTAATTTAGTAAAGCCCTGCAAAATGTTGACTTATTGAGCTTAAAGAACAAGACACGGGAGGGAAGAGAGTCAGTGACACAGGAGAGTAAGTCAGAGTAGTTAATTTTAGAGCAGTGTATGTGAAAAGATAAAACAACTTTGAATCAAGATTAGTAGAAAGATTAGTTTTCCAGGAAGACTTTTAAAAATTATTTTTAATTTATTGAGAATTCATACATTTTAATTTAATCGTATTCATGTTCCTCCATTACCTCTCACATTCATTCCTCATTTCATTCCATATCTATGTTGTGACCTCATTTCTTCTTCTTCTTCTTCTTCTTCTTCTTCTTCTTCTTCTTCTTCTTCTTTTTTTTTTTTTTTTTTTTTTTAAGCCCACTGAGTTCTGTTATTGCTGACCATATGCTCTTGGTTATGTGGACATTTACTGGGGTATGGTAGACCTACCAGCAGCCACAACATTCAAGAATATTAACTTTTCCTCTCCCAGCAACTTATTTTTTTGAAAATACTAGAGATATGAGAACTATGACATGACCGTTCAAGCTCTCAAGATATAGCAGGTACCAATATGGAATTAGAATATTAAAAAACAAATGCTGTTTTAAAAAAAGAGGCATTTATTTATTTTATGTATGTGAAATATTTATCTACATGTACACCTGCATGCCGGAAGAGAGCATCAGATCCCAATATAGATAGCTGTGGGCCACTGTGTAGTTGCTGAGAATTGAACTCAGGAACTTTAGGAAAGCAGTCAGTTCTCTTAACCTCTGAGCCATCTCTCCAGCCTGGAATTAGAATTTATAAGAGCTCTTTTGGGTAAACTATTAGGAAATTGAAGGTAAAGGATAGAAGAGGGTGCAATAAGCAAGGAAAGCCTTCAGACTGCAGTGAAGGCATGACACCTGGGAAGAGAGAAGGAGGCAGAGTCTCAGCCAGAACTATTGTGAGGTTTCCGCCTCTACAGAAACCCTGTATTGGCAGGAATGTCCTTTTATCACGGCTGTAAACATATGGAGGCGTTTATGGGGGATATGGCCTTACTATGAACAACTGCAGCTGCTCACTAACATGTCCAAGAGGTAGAGCTCCTTGGCTATCATGGTGGACATTGGTATTTCATTTGGGTGAGAGGATCAGGGATGAAAGAAATTCCTGTTACTCTGTTACCTGCTCTGCTTCTAGCAAGTTTGCCATATAATATAGGATCATTTACTCGAGATTTTCATGATATTAACAGCCGATGAAACACAGTAAAATGAATACAGTGATTTGTTAGATGTTAGTTGAAGTGGTATCATGTCTTATAATGTCTAGGATTGTTGAGAAAAAGTGAAAAATAAAAAAGTAAGTGATTAAAATGAAACATTTAAACAAGAAACTAGTGAGTTTGAAAGTAGTTATAGTAAGATCAAAGAAACACAGGAACTTAGGGTTCGATGGAATGGTGATGACAAAGCTGCATGGGGATTTTATAGAAGGACCTTCAGAAGAGACTGTTTGTCTAGAAATCCTGTCATATGAATTGACAATCAATTTTACCATCAGAAAATGATAAAGATGTGTATATACCATAGAATCATACCCATAAACTCTGAAGATATTTAAAAGCTTTTATTTATTTATTTTTTTTTAAAGACAGGGTTTTTTTCTGAGTAGCCTTGGCTGTCCTGGACTTGCTTTCTAGACCAGGCTGACCTTGAACTCAATTTTAACCAGCTGAATTTTGTAATACAGCTTTTCGCCAAAGTTTTCAGATCCTCTTACACACCAAGTTTTTTCTTTCCTCCTTCCTTTTTCTTTTTCTTGTGTCAGGGGTTTATTCTGTAGCTTTGACTGACCTGGAACTTACTATGTGCTCCAGGCTGTCCTCAAACTCACAGAGACCTGCCTGCCTCTGCCTCCCAAGTGCAGGGTCCAAAAAGGCATGTGTCACTGTACCTGGCTAATGTCAAGTTTCTTGAGTGACTAAATCATTTTTAGTTATCGGAGAGTACACCTGTCCTCTTCAACAAGTATTTTTTCAATGTTTCAATTTTTCTAATAAACTAAAAATATTCTCTGCTTTTTTATTTCTCAAAAGAAAGTCAAGTCAGTTCACCTCTTCCAGTGAGTTTTCTTTTCAGGTTTTCTGATATAAGTTAGATGTATATGTGGTTTTCAGTATCAGGTGTATTTGTCAAAGGAATCATGTAATGTGCTTGCTTATGAAGCATGAGGAATTAAGTTTGGATTTTAAGAAAACACATTAAAAAGTTAGGTTGTGAACACCTGTAATCCTAGTGTTGGATGAGGCAGAGACAAGAGGATCCCTGAAGTTCATTTGTTTGCCAGTTTTTCCAGATTAGTAGCTCTGAGGGACCCTGTTTCAAAAATACGGTGATAGAGGAAGACACCTAATATTGACCTCTGGCTTTCTGTACATGGAAACTTATATTTATGTTCATGAAGTGGTACATAGCATGTGCCACGCACACAAAGTAAAAGTAATAGAAGGCATATGTGTAATGTAGCTTGAAATAACAAGGATTTGATATGCTTTTGAGAGTGCTGAACGTGTAAACTTCAAAATTATAGTCTTAGATCCTTTAAAATTTTTTTTGGCTATATGACCTCATTTGATTAAATTGGAGGTGAGGTTAAGATCCACTCCCACTTTAGCATCCACATATGTCATAATATCTTAGGAGCAGAGTCAGAGCTTGATTCCTACAGATGCAAATACTGGAAGGACTTTTCTTTAACTAGGATAGACTCAGACTTACTGAAGAGACAGACTGTCCTTGCAAATGTGTTCATTTTTAGAAAATGTTTTTGGCTCTCGAACTGGAGGTACTGTGAACCTGTCTTCATCAGGAGTTCTGTATGGATGGATGTCTATTCATACCAACTCTCCCCTCCACTCCCGCCAAGACAGGGCTTCTCTGTGTAGCCTTGCCTGTTGTAGACTCACCTTGTAGACCAGGCTGGGGTTGAACTCAGAGATCTCTTTGCCTCTGTCTCCCTAAGTGTTGGGATTACAGACGTGCATCACTGTGCCCGGATGCCAATTGGAACTTCTCTCTCTCTCTCTGTGTCTCTCTCTCTCTCTCTCTCTCTCTCTCTCTCTCTCTCTCTCTCTCTCCGTTCTTCTCTCTCTCTCTCTCTCTCTGTGTCTCTCTCTCTCTCTCTCTCTCTCTCTCTCTCTCTCTCTCTCTCTCTCTCTCTCTGTGTGTGTGTGTCTCTCTCTCTCTCTCTCTCTCTCTATATATATATATATATATATATATATACACACACACATACATACACATATATATGTATTTATATAAAGTATATTATTTTTTGTAGTACATTGCAACAAAATTCACTTGTACCTGAAGCTGTATTTATAATTACATAAGTATAATTTGTGAATATAATATGTAAAATTTAACTATATATATATAATATAAACATTTACTGGATTATTTTCAGTATGAATTTCTCAAGCAATTACATTTTTTTCTTTCCTCTGACAAATAAGTTATTCTTTGAGTATTTTCTTTAAAGAAATAAACTTAAAAATTTCAATTGACTTGACTCAACTATATAAAGTCCTTTTAATTGCCATTTCATATGCATTATGGATAAAATTATGGAACTTTTTATATTCATGTAAATTTAAAATTAAATTCAAATTTACTACCATATGCTTCAATACCAAAACATAATATAGGCTATTATAATCATTTATATAAATTAGTTTTTAAAACCCATTCAATATGTTTAATCAATATGTCAAGAATTTTATATCTATATAGTTGTAATCCTTGTAAATTCTATACTATGTACTTTTATAGAACATACAGATTTTAAATAAAATAAAACAGACTTTTCTAGTCTGCATTATGGAGGAACTTCTGCTATCATACAATTTTATGATTAAATATCAGCAAAGAATCATGATACTTAAATAAGCCAAATTTTGTTTTCCTTCTTTTTAAAAATTTTTAATTACTGATTATCCTCTTTCCATGTCTATACATGATATAGAACAATCTGGAAAGTAAATCTTTACATCAAATAACTGTTCAAAGAATGCCTCCATCTTTTGCCTTTGGAGACTGCCAACCTGTGATTGTAAGCCTTTATGAAATTCAGGGTAAATACAAGGCATATACTTGTGTGTTTTGTAAATTATTGATGACTAGAAGTAGATCAACTTTTATGGTGCCTGGGTATCTTATTTAAGGTAATATGGATAATTAATATGCTAAAAATAACAAATGCTCTGTAATACATAAATGAAAATTGTAGCAGAGTAAGTTTTTGGCAACTTTCAGATGGAACAAACAGAAGAGCGAGTAGGAGAATAAAAGAAATAATGTTATTCTTGAGTAAACACAACCCAGGAGACATTTACTGTAATATACTAAACATAGTTTCTATTATGAAAAAAATAGTTTTTTTTTTGAAAAAAATAGTTTTACAGTTTTAAATTATTTTGTTTTTATTTATTTGTGCATGTGTGCACTTTTTTGATATGTTTCTGTGTGAGTGAGTGCACCTGGTGCATGCACCTGTGCTTGTGTGAAGGTCAGAGCTTAAGATTAAGACTATTCTCTCCCTCCTTTTACTTTGGGTCCTTGGGCTAAACTTGATCTTTTAGGCTTGAACAGCAAGCTTCTGCCTTGTGTGTTATCTCACTAGTCCTCTTTTTATTCTTAAATGCGGAAATTTTAATTTTGTGATAAGTTATGTGATAACTATGTGCCAATCATCTTGATTATTAAGTGCTGTAGTGTTCTATTGTTTTTCTGTGTAATCATAAATTTGGCCTTTTTTTCTTTAGTAAAGCTTTGTGGTTACATTAATTTAATGCTTTTGAAAGAATATTCTCTAGAGGAATAGGAACTAGAGAGAAGGTGTGGCAGTTAAGAGCACTGGGTCTCTTTTAGAGGATCTAGGTTTAATTCCTAGCACCTACATTGTAGCTCACAGCTGTCTGTTTGAGAGGATCAACATCCTCTCCCGGCCTTTGCAAATACCAGGGGCACAGGAAACATGCATTTAGACAACACTCCTACTCACATTCTCACTCTGTCTGTCTGTCTGTCTGTCTGTCTGTCTGTCTGTCTGTCTCTCTTCCTCTCTCAGAGAGAGACAGACAGAGTAAGAGACAAAGAGAGATAGAGACAGAGAGTGGGAGCAGTAAAGCAAATTCTACCTTGCTTTGGCACTGTTATTTTGTAAGCAAAGCACTTTACACTGGTTGAACTGCTTCTTAGTGTGCTGTGGTTATAAATGATTTAAGTGTGTATTTCAAAAATAGTGGTACATGTTTATTTAGTAATCTTTTATCTTGCCCAATTTTTCTCTTTTTCCTTTCCCCTCATTCTATTAGCAAAATGTACAGCGAAAAACCAGATGTATTCTTTATATTCTTAGAGAATTTATTTCTTCAGTTGCCCACCAGTGTCTTTTGATTTCAAATCATACTTCTTCTGCATTCAAAAAGAATTAAAAATGTGGAAGGTTCATACTTCTTGCTCTGTTTCTAGGGCATTATTCTCAGTGCTTTTGTGTTCTCTAAAGAGAAGAGTTAGGGAGGAAAGAGTTGTTGTATTTTCTTGGTGTTTTCATTCAGTGGGTCAGTGTTTAGTTAATTTTAGTTGTGTGGTATATTATTATTTTATGACCAAATATAATTTTTGATCATTTCTTTCTTATTCTCATATTCTTATATGTGCTATTTTGTTTATTTATAAACAATTTCTAATTATTATTAGAGCATATTAAAGGCTGCAGACTCTCAGTAGTTTATTTTCAGTGTGCAGTATTAACTATTGTGATGCATATACATTCTGTATTTATGTCAGGAGAGGGTTGCAGAGGGGTGCTTTGCAACCACCTTTTCAGCTCTAAATAGCTATTGTGTGCATATGGTAAGGTACTGCTGCTTAACAATTAGTAACTGCTTTGATGAAACTAAATTACATGTTTAAGTTCCCATCAGGAAGTCGCTTCACATATCTGTATTAATGTATTCAAGGCTCGAGAAGGAAAGTTAATTTTCCAGCTTAAATATTTAATTCAAGCTTAAAATTTAGTCTGTAATTAGAGCTCCCAAATGGCAGGAACATGGAGTATTTGTCCATTTTAATTAGATTGTTGTTTACCTATTAATTATATATCATATCTTGTCATATAGTTTTGATGGTAACAGATGGTGCTATGAGTTAGTAAGGGTTTGAACAAAATAAGATTCCACATGATTTATTAAGTTGCACTTTATTAGTGAATGGTCTGCCTTAATCAGGGTATTTTCCAAACTAAGGACTATGAAACATTCCACTAGTTCTGGTAATTATTTGTGGGCTCCATGAAGTACCATAAAGGAAGTCGAAGACGAGTGATATATATGTTTAGTATAAAATGGATTATTTTAGGCTTCTTTTAAAGGTACATATATTGTCAAATATTAAAATTGGTAGGAAATTAAATGCATTTACCTAGGATAATGATGCAGATCAAGAACTTTATGTCAGAATGTAGTGTGTCTGTGTGTGTGTGTGTGTGTGTGTGTGTGTGTGTGTGTGTGTGTACACAATCAGAAAATATAAAAGGATAATTGTGCTCTTTATCATTTTTGGTAAATTCTTCTTTTACCCACTTTTGAATTTAACAATGAGATAATATTTTCTATTTACCAAAACATTTGTGAGTTCTTCTCTTTCGTGTCTGAGGAAGGTGATTAATAAGACTCCCATTTTAAAGAGTAAATATCTGCTAAAAACAGTGTAGGAAGTTTGTTATGGAAGATTTTATTGTTTGGGTTACCATGTTAAATTACTGAATGTAAACCAATCTCACATGTCCATATGTTTCTGGAGAAAGATAGAGTAAGCCATAAACCTAAAATCAACTGGACCAAACACACCTTCAGCTGAAACCTCTGAAATAATAAACAAATCTTTCCTTTTTTTAAGGTGCTTTCATGGTGAAAAACTGATGAGCACAATCAGAGATAAATTAAAATACAAAAAAGAACAAGTTAACCAACAAAAAATAAGACTCCTCACTTGTTAGGTGACTGAGGGCAATACACTTCAGATCTTAAATGTATCAGGAGCCCATGTGCTAATCTTGAAGTATGAGAGGAATGGGGAAAGGAAGAATGATTTGAAAATGTTCTATTATATACTTTATTTGAAATTTAGTATTTAGTATAGTCCTGAAGAGTAACTTTGCTGCTGTTCTTTACCTGTAAGGTTATTACTTTGACAACCATGATCAGTTTTTTATCTGTTAAAACATATTTTATTCAAAAATGTCATATTTTATAGATCAGATATATAATCTCCCTTGATGATAATTTAAAAAAACAAAAAAATTTCTAAGGAGAAAAAGCTTGTTTTTCTGTGCTCTAACCTCAAACCCTAGTGTACATAAGGTTGACGTTTTTGTCATCTCTGCCTTTTAAAGGGTCTCATTTCTATGATCAGTTTTTAAGTGGTAAAAGGAAGTAGAAGGCCTTGTTTTTTACATGTTACTGAGTTGTGATCTTTGTATATTAAAATGTCTTCAGAACTGTTAGATTTATTGAGAAAAGATAAAGTGATTCCCTGGTCCCTTGCCCCATACCCTGTGAGAACCTATTACTCAGTTGTGTCCTCATTTACATTTTCCCCTGGATTGTTGTGTGCCTAAAAATGATATCAAATATTGTGCTATAACATTATAATGTTTGAAAGATGTTGTACTATAGTAGATTACATCAAGATAAATTTAAAGTAAAAACCTCTTGGAAGACAAAGGAAGGTGAATCGCAAGTCAGAGACTTCCTTTGTTGATGGATAACAAGCCCAAGACCAGGTACAGCCACATGGTAGGACCTGTCTTTAAAGATGTCCTCTGAGAGACTCCACCCAGCTTGGGATCTGGACAGATGCTGGGACTCACTGCTGGACTTTGAGCTGAGCGCTGAGAGTGGTATGGAAGAATAGAGGAGCCCCACAAAGAGACCGTCAAGGTCAGCAGATCTGGACCCAGGGGGCCCTGCACAAACTGTCGCACCAACCAAGGGCAGACAATGCATGCAGAGAAGCTAGACCCCCGTATTCAGATACAGCGTCATTCTGCAGGGTTGTGGGGGTATGGGGATCGCTTCTGATGTGGGGAGGCCACGCAGGCACACAGAGGAAGGGAAGGCAGGCTGTCCAGGTGAGACCTGATAGGCTATGGCCAGGAGGTCAGGGGAGGAAGACAACCCCTGTGAGAGATCTAGGGGATAGGAATAGGGTGGTAGAGAGAGGAAGGGTGGGAATGGGAAGATAGAAGTTAGAGGATAACAATCAGGATGTAAAATTAATAAATTCTAATAAAAAAAAGTTGTTCACTTAGAATATAAATAGTGTTTGCTTGAATTTTTAATGTTTTTTCCCTTTGGGAAACTATAAGTTTATATTTTTTATCAAGTTTTATTAAATATAATATGAACCATTTTCATAAATAGAAGGGTCATCAACAATGATCAGCATAGCATGATGACCCTAAGCATGCAGTAGTGACACACAGACTTTGGTAGTGACAAGCTGTTTGTAATTAAACTTAAGACCCAGTTGACAAGAGGAATCCATATGCCTTGTACTCAAAACTACTTTGGGCTAGCAAAGTCTAATGAGGTCATGGCTCTTGAACGAGAACCCACAACTGCTACTCTAGTAAAGTAGGATAAATCCTAACTAAATTCTGAATACTTGTCCTCATCCCCACAGATAAGTGGAGTCCTCACCCCTCTTTGCTACAGGCAGAGACCATTACAGAATACAACAACCATCCAAAATGCAGGTTGTGGAGCTCAGTCCCAATTTTTACATCTACAATATAATTCCTGTGCCTACATCTCAGGGAACATTGCAGAAGAGTGCACAAAAATTGTAAGAGTCTGAAGATCAGGAGTTTGGCTGGATGTGAGGCTGCATCTCTTAGTTATGTCAGAAGTCTCAGCAGCATGCCTGCCTAAACATGGGCTGCACAAGAACAGTAGAAAAAGACATACACAAAGAAGTACTTGCAGCTAAGGAATGCTGAAAGCGTTCTTTCCCAGGGAAGAGCACACCAGCTTTGTATCCAGTAAAACACACACACACACACACACACACACACACACACACACACACACACACACAACCATGAGAAAAAGGCCATGAATTTGAAAGAAAGCAAGAAAGGGCATTATGGGAGGGCTTGGACAGAAGAAAGGGAAGGGAGAAATAATCTCAAAAAATAAAAATAAAAAGTTTAAAAGGCAAATATAAATTACTCTAGCTTTGAAAGTTATCTCTTGTTAACAAAAGCAGCAAATGAAAATAGAAATGAAATTTCCTTACAATTGAGTTTCTCAAGTTCTGGCCTACCACTTACCCCACATGAGTACTTTTAAATAAATACTTCCATAGCTAGTTAACCATGCATACATGAGTTTGACTTTCTCAACTAAAATGATAGTACCAGTTCCTCTGACCCTTGCTTTGTATTTATTAGAATCTTTCTTTCCGGGGCTGGAGAGATGGCTCAGTGGTTAAGAGCACCACCTGCTCTTCCAGAGGTCCTGAGTTAATTCCCAGCAACCACATGGTAGCTCACAACCATCTATAATGTGATCTGATGCCTTCTTTGGCAGATAAAGCACTGATATAAAAGAAATAAATCTTAAAAAAATCTTTCTTTCCATAGAAATAATTCATGAAAAATATTTATCAGAATGTGATATTTTATTAATCAGTCTTATATGATACTGTCTCTAACCATGATACTCCATTAGCTAAGCAGTGGCTTGCGATAAAGTAACCTAATGAATAGCTGAATGAATTTGTAGAATTATGCTGTAAACTAAGGAGCACTCAGGAAAGGTGATGGCTGGGTAAGCTGCTAGTAATTTAAGTCCAGGTCCTCAGATATACAGGTTTCCTATAATATGCCACATGGGGTAGTATCATATTGATAACTAGCAATAGAATCCAAATATTAGTTATTCCAAACATTAGAGAACGAGATAGATTAAAGCTGTTGGATTTACTTTCATATCTTAAAATTATTTTATCATATAACTGCCAAAAGAACTTAAATTAATGAATTTAAATTGGATTTTTCAGCTCATTTTAACTTTTCTTTTTATTCAATAACATGGCATAGTATTACAATGTAATGTTTGACAGCTCTAAAATTAAAGTAATATGCAGTGTATTCATGACTTGAGTACTTCAGGGAATGTTCAGATACTCTCTGCCTGCCTGCCTGCCTGCCTGCCTGTCTGCCTGCCTGCCTGCCTGCCTGTCTGTCTGTCTGTCTGTCTGTCTTATCGAGCAATTGTAGTGTTTAAGATATAATAGCCATTTGTCTAAGATGAGTTCTAGGAAAAAGAGGTGAGAATTTGATAAGATCCCCCCAGTTATCTTTGGAATCAACTGGCACTGGGGAACGATTGGAACTCCTTGAAAGCACCTTTAGGCCTCTCTGTCTCTGCTTTTCTGTTCTTTTTGAATTCAGTGCAGAATCAGACAGCTTGCCTCATCTTTTTTAGTTGAATTGTATTTGTTTTGTTAAATATTTTGTCTTCGTTGTCCTTGGCACTTTATATTTATATATGCATTAGGTTGAAATCCAGTTAGTTCATTACTGTTTATGGTTTCTGTTACACTGTTCATTTCTTCAGCTTAGGGGTAGAATCTAGGAAGAATTTGCTTTTTTGTTGAGAGTATATTGTGAGCCATCCTTTATCTGTCTTTGGTCTGTTTTACTTTGATTTTAGGATCATGTTAACATAAAATGAATTGTGACATCTTTCTTTCTAAACATATTTTAAGACATCTGAAACACAATTTGAATGATGAGTTAATTGAAACCTCGTTAAAAATTAACCACACTGTGATCTTGGTATATCTTTGAGGGTATTGACATTGCAGTGGTAAAAGAAATAATATGTTCAGGTTCTTTAAAGTTCACTTAATTGATTATGGAACTATGCTCTTTTGCATAAAATTCTATCCATCTCATATTTTTGCTATGTTGATGTTAAGTATCATATCCCCTTATTGTAACCCCTGTGGTCAAGAAACTCTTATATAGGTATCTTATATTGTCTCCTTGAATATTTCTATCAATATATTGGGTTTCCTGTTTTGACTTTGCCAGCCTACTAGAATGTATTTCATTGAACTTTTCAAAGAAGAGCAGACTTGGCCACTGAAGTCCTGTTAGGTAATACACGTTTGACTTAATGCTGTAATTTTTCCTTGTCCTGGCACTGGCACTGGCAGAGATTGAACCTCTGCTCCCAGAGCACATGAAGCCCCTGCTTGATGCTACTAGCCACTTCCCGCCCCAGCTTACACTGTTTCCTGTTTGTTTGTTTGTTTTTAATGAACATCTGGAGTAAAGTGCTAGCCCATCATTTCATATATTTTTTTTCTTTTAACAAAGTGTTAAACTTTTATTTTTCTCTTTTGATTAAGCATGATGTAATTCTATTTTTAATCCTTTAAACTAATTTTAGCTTTTCATTATGAGATAGAACACAGATGTAGAAGACTTTTCCAAAGAAACCTATCTTGAATTACTATACATATTTATGGATGTTACTCGGGTTATGAATAAAGGTTTGTCTGCCACAGCAGAAGCCTCCCATGGTCTGTGAGTTACAGCTGTCTTCCTCCCAGAGTATTATTCTTTTGACTTTCATAGCAATAACTTATTCCAGTTTGTGGTGTTAATGACCAAGTGTGCATCTCTAAGTGTTTAGTTTACTCACTTGTGGTCCTTTTCCCTGGGGGAGGGTAACTCTCCCTCTCTTAGCAGTCATTAGTTGCCTGCAGTTTTTTGTGTACGCGTGGGACTCCATGAAAATTTCCCCTCCCACCTTAGCATGCCTGTGAATACTATCATCGTTCAGGTCTTGTTTAGGTAGCCATATTCTTGAGGTATTATGAATGTAGCCTCCCTGTCACCTATAACTAGTAGAGTATCACAGCAGACTTCATGATCCTCTTGTCTCTTACACTTATTCTGCCTCCTCCTCTTCAATACTTTCTGAGGCTTAGGGGCAGTAGTTATATTGTAAATGTATATATAATGTATTTATCTTGCATTATAACCTGGTCTTTGTTTGCTATAAATGGAAGCTTCTTTGATGAGGCATGAGAACTTCACAAATCTGAGTATAACATAAGTTTTAGAGTGCAGTTAAGAATTATTGTGGTCTAATACAGAAATAGATGGTGGTAGAATTTTCTCTTCTTATCAGCAACAGGTAATTGACTTGGTTTCTACAACCAGGCATGATTTCATTCCTATTGAATTCAACTTAAACCCAATTGGACAGCTGATGAGTACAGCCAAGATATGAGTGTTACTATTGCATATTTAGGGATGCTTGCCTTATTAGTCTTTGTTATAATTGGTGTTACAGTTGATAGGACTATCGATTGTTTTCCTGCCTTGGCAGAATATGTAATATCTTCTGGTACTACAAAAGGTAACCATAGGAAAGAGGCTTTCAGGTCACATGTCATTTTCTGAGTCCCTGTATCTGAAGCGTGAGGTGTCTTCAATAGTAGAGTTTTACCTTTAACCCTTGAAAGGCAACCAAGGGCTACAGCAATAGCTTGCATTGTTTTGGGTGTCACTGACCAACAATTCAAATGAAGATTTCTCATTCCTGGTATGAATTTTTTTGATAACCTATGACATTTGTGGGATGAATTACTAGTTTAAGTGGCAAGACTTCATTTTAGAGAGGGTGTGTGTGTGTGTGTGTGTGTGTGTGTGTGTTTGTATACACAAAGTTATATTTATTGTATACAATTTTATCATCAAACATCCTTGGTGTTATTTGTTCCTCTTCCAATATTTACCTTTTGTATTGGTGTCTCTTCCTCCCAATTAGAAATTTCTTTCATGTTTTTCCACTTTCATATCACCAGTCTCTCATTATTCCTCTCTAGCACCTACTCTCATTGTCACTTTTATTTTCCAGGTTTCTGTAGTTATTTACATCTGAAATTTGGGTCTAGCAACCCCACGTGAGATAGAACATATGATATTTGTCCTTCTGGGTCTGTCTTACTTTACTTAATATAATCTTTTGAGTTCTGTGTACTTTAAGGTTTCATGATTGTACTTTTCTTTACAGGTAAGTAGTAGTCAATTGTGTATATTTACTACATTTTCATTATCTATTGATGGATATGTAGGTTTTTTATTTTGTGGCTATCACGAACAGTGCAATAATGAACATAGCTGAGCAAGTAACAATGGAGTAGGGTTATGTGTCCTTTTGGCACATGCCGAAGAGTGGTATAGATGGGTCATATGGTAGATTTGTTTTGAGCTTTTTGAGGGTCCATACTGACTTCTACAGTGGCTGGATCAATTTGCATTCCAACCAGCAGTGGAATTTTTTTCTACAATCGTGACATCAGTTATTGTTGATTATTTTGTTCTTAGGCATTATACTTGGGGTGATATAAAAATTCTAAAGGTGTTTTACTGTGCCTTTTCATAATTGCTAAGGACGATGAAAACTTGAATTATTTCTTAGGCATTTAAATTTTGTCTTTTGTTTTCTTAACTCGTTGGTTTTTGAGCATATATATATATCCTATATATTGATCCTCTGCCCTATGTGTATCTGGAGGAGACTTTCTTTTTCTTTGGGCTTTCTTTCCACTTAATGGTTTGCTCCTTAGGTGTTCTTTTATTGTTGCTCATTGAGACAGTGTCTTACCTGTCTACCTGGCTAACTTGGTACTTAGGCTAGGCTAGCCATGAACTTAAAGACTCACATAGCTCTGCCTCCTAGGTGCTAGGATTAAAGGTGTGCACCATCACAGTTTAAAAGTCTTTTGTTTACCTTCTCTGTGTTATTTTTTATATTCCTCAAAATAAATTAAATGGTCAGTAAGTATATCATTTCTGTATGTCAGTTATTTTTATGGAAAATAAATAAAGATCAGGTTTTGCTCTTCAGGCTTGCATAGTCTGACAACCATTTATGAAACACATTACTAAGTTGTTAATAAAGATAATTCAATTATCAAATATTAAAAATCTATTACTATTTTGATAGATTAGAACTGATTTTAAAATATGTTTAAAAACATCACTTATAATCTGTTGCATTCTAAATAAGAATTCACAGCTTTGAAGGAAAGGTATGCAACAAGGCTTGCCACTGTCAAATCCCATGCATATGGAGATTTTTCTTATATTAGTTTGCAAGATGTGTGGAAAGGTAGACAGCCTGAAGACCTAGAAGCAAGCCCAGCAGATATTTTAATGTCAGAGTAAGTAATAAGGGGAACCTGAATTGCCTAATGACTAGACATGGAGGAAGAAGATAGTGATTAGAATATAAATAATAGAAATGAACTTTAAAGCGTATGAAACAAATTGTCATTTTAAAAATAATTATTAAATATTACTAATTTTATATGACTCAAGTGAATATAGCCATTGTCAAATTATATGGTATTTAAAAAAAAGAACAACTTAAGAACTTCTGGTTTACAAGGAAAGGATCCGTGACAATAGCATGGAAAGTGTTTGTGGAGAAAGTGGCCATGTTCTCCAACATTCAAAGCTTACATAATCTTTAGTATTGTGGTCAGTTCCCATTTGTGCAAAGTTTTTATGTAGTCCCAAGGTATGTAACTCACTGTTGAGTGAGGTCCAGGACAGTCAGGCCTACACAGTGAAACTCTGTCTCAAAAAGCAAACAAACCTTCAGACAGACAGACAGACAGACAGACAAAAGAATGCAAAACTGTTACATGGTGGGAGAAAGGAGAGAATGTGTTCTTATATCTTAAGAAAAGAAAACAAAGAACAAAAATCCCACTTGAATGGCTTTGCTTAAGCAGAGTATGTTCAGTTTAAACCTTTTCTCTCACAGTTCCTGCCTCTAGGGCAGCGGTGGCTGCTGCTGCTCCACCTCTTGCTCCTGCTCCTCTTTCTGCTGCTGATGCTCTTGCTCCTCCTCCTCCTGTCTGTTCTGTAAGGGTGCACAGAGTTGCTCCTTTCTGGCTTCTCTGCTACTGAGTACCCAGTGTTAGTGTTCAAGATTTACTTCTCTGTGAGTTTTAATTCTTACAAAGCTTGTTTTTTTTTTTTCAAATAGTAACTTTTAATTAGCATGTATTAGTTGTACACACTAATGGGATTCATTGTGATATATACATGTAAGATACTTTGATCATATTCTACTGCTTTCTACATACACCCACTTCTTTTTTTCCTAAGATGTACGTGTGTTTTTGTTTATGTGCTTCACATGTCTGTGAAGAAACTGGGGCTCAACCTTAACGTGGTTCCTCAGGCATTGTTCACGTTTATTTTATTTTATTTATTTTTATTTTTATTTTATTTTTGAGGGGACAAGATCACTTGGTGGCAGATTTGGCTGGCTGCCCAATATGTCCCAGAGAGTCTCCTTTCTCTCTCTCCCTTCCCTCTCAGCTGAGTTACAGATGTATATCCTCCTCCCCCATAGCTTCCGGGAAATGAACTTAGGTTCAGGGAATGAACAAAAATCACATTAGTTCCTGAGCTCTCAGCCCTTTCCCAAAATATTTCTGTATATCTTTCTTTTACAAAGAGACATGTGTACACATTACATCTTGGTTATAGCAATGTGTGTTTTGTTTGCTAACCTCTTCACAAGCAATGAGGGAAATTATACTGAGGTATTTAACAGGATCTTTTCTCACCAAATATATCATGTGTTTACTGAATAAAGATCCTATTTCGATGTAATTGTTTCTCTT